>NW_025258901.1:0-1747 GCF_018294505.1 Triticum aestivum
CGCCTCGCGAGGCTTGGCCCCTCGTGAGGGTCTTGGATGCCTTGTTGATGAAGATGGGCCGTACGGCCTGCTGGCTTAGCCACGCCGTGGGCCGCAGGCAGGCAATTCTGGGGACCCCCATTCCCAGAACGCCGACAGCTCGACCCCACACGGTCGCTCGACATGCCACTCACCGCAAACCGAGTATATGATAACTTTCCCGCCTGCTTGTCGATGGATCGCGCCATGGAGTACTAGTACTACTGGAAGAGATTGACGAGTTGGGGGAGGACGGCTAGCTGTAGCACGGACTCCCAAGAACTTTTTACATGCATGTTGTGGCCGGCTATTGTGACCTTTGAATACGGAGCAGTCGCGTGCACGAGGAAGCGGCGCGGGCGACGCTCTCTCGGCCGGCGCACCGCTTCAATGCCGGCGCCAGTGAGAGGTCGCGTCCGCTCTGGCCGGGCATGAATGCGGCACTGACCGTTTCGGGCGGGAAGTACGCGTGGGTGATGAAGAGGGTTCGGGTTGGTTAGGAGCGGTCGTGGCAGCGGTCCGGATGCACGCAAACAAGAGATGATGTACGTTAATATTGCCGCGTATATAATTAACAACGTAAATAATGTGCCAGTTGGATAAATATGATTGGAGATGGAGATGGAAATGGAATTTTACGTAAGCACGGATATGCATGTCTATGTCTATGTGTGTGTGAGGGACGACTCTCGCGACCTGGAAGCGGGGGCGTGTTTTTGATCGAGTTTTCTTTCTTGGTACGTTAAAAAATTGTCCGCCAGTTTTTGTTTCTTTTTTCCGGGAACGCGCGTATTCTATTTAAAACCACTGCTATGGAGAGATTGTTTTACTCCATTATAGCCTCTTGTTTGATAGAGTTTCTCGCGTCTCGCTCTCTCACCCTCTCCATATCAAAACAAGATGACAGTGTCCACACTATCTCTCTCCTCACCGGTGGTCACAGATCCGGCCGAATATCGTCCGCTGCGGGAGGTGAGGAGGTGCAGCGTTGACGTTTTCATCGTCGGCGATGGAGGAAGCCGATGTGCACCGTCCTCTCGGAGCCGGCGCTGGCCCGGACGAAGGTCGTCCGCGCCCTTGTTCGCTGCCGTCGTGTGGGAAGATCCCGCCCGCCCGCCTAAGCGACATCTCGCCCACCTGAGGTATAACTTCTTGTACTGGTCCAGCTTCCCAGGTTGCTGCATGCGGGTTTTCTTCTATGCGACTACTCCCCAGCTCCCCATGTATAGTAGCTAGGGTTCGTCGGCTGGTCCAACATCACCTACTATTATAGAGGAAATGCCACTCGAAAAGTTGTCCTAATTTATGCCTCGGTGGAGGTATACATGTTGTTTCGATAAAAAGTACATGGTGGTTGTGCGGTCATTGTCCATATGCTCCTATTGCTGCTGCTAATCTAATACTATCACTGGTTAAATGAAGAAATGCTTTTTTTCTCGGGTATCCTGGTTTAGTTCCCATCAAGATAATCATGATGCTTCTGTTTGTTGGTGTACATTTCATAATTCTTATTGAAAATTGAGATGTCGTTGTTAATCTTGTAAAACAAAGTAACAACACTATATCCTTTTTTATATTTTTGGAAAGAGCGATGCGTATCTCCATACCCGGGAATGTCTTCCTCAATTTTAGTGGAACTGCACAAAATTGGATGGCCATTGTTGTTCCGCCTCCCTGTCCTCTGCCACGTGGTTCTTCCTTCCTCGAGCTTGACTACTGAGAAGAAACA
>NW_025258902.1:0-1747 GCF_018294505.1 Triticum aestivum
CCGCGCCAATTAATTTGGGCGAGTACTAGGTGCCGGCGCACCGGCCCAAAATTTCAGCCCGTCGCGCGTGATTCATCAGATGCGATCCGCGTGAGCCATTGGATCTGGCTGAAAACTGGTTGCCCCCGAGCTTCTCCTTCCTCACGCTTGTCCCGCATCTCGCACATCTCCTCGGATGCACGGCGCCACACTTTGTCGCCTCTAGTCGCAGCACCGTGCCTCCTGCCGCTCCATGCTAGACAGCCGTCCTGCTAATCGCTGCGCTCGTCGCCACTGCTGTGGCTCTCGGCAACCCAGCACCAACATCTCACCACACGTGAAGCACTGTGGGGGTTTCATGAATGGATGTAGCAAAAATGTCGCCGGTAGTAGGAGAAAATCGGTACGGTTGCAGAAAAAACGTCCGTCGTCATCACCGGTTGTAGCTCGCCATGCAGGGTCGCTACAAATTGCGTCGCCGGTTGTACCAAATGACATCGCCGGTTGTAACTTTCTATCCTCCTGTTGCAACTTTTTGTATTGCAGATTCAAGCAAAAAATGGCGGCAACAACGCGGCCTGCTATCCACCATCAGAACAAAGGCCGTGGCCGGGTCAAAACTTTTACATTGCTGGTCCCATCTTTTTACGTCGTGGTTTGTAGCACTGCCCCGTGCCAGTTTGCAGCTCGTTGGCCGCCGGTTGTAGCGCCGTGCCGTTCCAGCTGCAGCCTTTTGTGCCGCTGGTTACAGTTTTTGCATTGCTGGTTCGAACATTGATGGCGACGGCACGGTTGCAGCCCGTCGACCACCGGTTGTAGCACCACCCCGTGCATGTTGCAGCTCGCCAGGCCACTGGATGTAGCACCACCTGATGTCGGTTGTAACTCGTTGGCCATCGGTTGTAGCACCATGACCTCGCAATGGCGCTCTCCACACCATGGCCTCACACGCCAACGCGCTGGTCCCAGCCCCCCTGCCACTCTCCTGCAGCTCGCCATGGCATCGCAATGGCGCTCTCCACAACACATGGTCGGCAATTGTTGAGCGTCTGCAACATCACTTCGGTCCTTGGTGTGCGGCGGCCTTGAATCCAACGATGGCCTGTGTCCAACATGTGGCCGACAACAGACGAGCGGCATCGGAGAGGCGCATGGATGGGCGTGTGGCTGTGGAGGATGCTACTGGGTCGGAGGGGACTAAGATCAGAAAGTAGTGGCTACTCTCAGGTGTAGTACACCCGAGTTAGAAAAAGATAGAAAAAACGTGATCAAACATTGTCCAAAAAATCTGAACTTTTGGGACATGAAACATTATCAGATGTGTGAGGTTCTTGCGAAATATCATCTAAAAGTAACATCTGGCGAGCTCTCACCAAAAACAACAAAATTACTGCTCAAATAGTGCACAAAACTTTCAGCAAAGATTTTGTTTTTTTCGTTGAGAGCTCCTCGGATGTTATTTTTCGATGAAACTTGGCAAGAACCTCAAACATATGATAAAGTTTGATGTAGCAAAATTTCAGATTTTTTGGATTTTGTTTGATAAACTTTTTTCAAACTCGACTCGGGTGTAATACACCGGAGAGTAGAAAATCCAGTCTCAACTAAAATGGGCGGTGGAGAAGAACCGAGAGAGGAGACAAGGAAGAAAAGAAACATGGGCCCAGTACGCGCAGCATGACGCACGAGCGGGCAACCGGCCGAAAGCTAGTGTTTGGATGCTAGCTTCACATTCTTCTTTTGGAAGCAAAATAGGCACTAGCAAAAA
>NW_025258903.1:0-1747 GCF_018294505.1 Triticum aestivum
ACCACGAAGACGGCCCCGACCCCCCTCGATCGTCTCTCTCTCTCTCCGGACCTCCTCCTCCTCTGTTCTTCCTCCCTCTCGTCACCGAACGCACCTGGGAGCGCCGCTCGCCGTAGCCATGACCACGGCCACCCCCTTCTCTCTCCGACGTGCTCCCGAGCTCCTGCACCTCGTCGCCAACCCCCTCACCGAGCCACGTGACCGGAAGGGCCCCGAGCAGCCGCCATCGTCATCATCCCCAAGCTTCGGCCCCGGCGCCGTTCTCCGTCGAATTCGGCCACTCCGGCGCGCCCCCGAGCTCGCTGACCCTCCCTGCACGATCCCTGTGAGCTCCACTCCATTTCCCCTCCTCCATTTTGTCCGTTCCCGTGCCGTAGCACCCCGGCCACATTCCCGAGCGCCGCCGTCCGCCATGGACGCCGGGCATGGCACTGACGTGCTGCTGCGGCCAGTCCGACGAGCCTAGCGTGCTCCTAGCTGCCCCAGGAGTCCGCATAGCCCCTCAGCCAGCCCCCTAGCGCCCCGTAACCTCGCTCCGCCCAAACCCGAGCTCCGGCAGCCGCTGCGGCCCCCACTCCGGCAAGCTCCGGCCACCCCCGCACCTCCCGTTGGTTCCCCTAGATGCGCACGGGCGCGGGCTACCTCCTGGTGCCCTTGGCGCGTCGATCCGATGCCCCTAGCGCAAGTCCGGCGTTCCCCCGCCGTGCGGAATGGTCGCCACCGGCGAAACTCCGGCAGGAGCTGATGTGGCCGGTCATTAGGGCCTAACTACCCCGCTAATCAACCCCCTAGGCCACTGACAGCGGGCCCCACCCCTGGTCAAACCCCAGTCAGCGCTGGGTTTGACCGGGATTAACTCCTGTGACACTGACATATGGGGCCCACAGGTCAGATTTGACCTGGACAACGGCCGTTGACTTGCTGACGTCACTGTGACGTCATGCTGACGCAACTAAATCATTTCTGGATTTAATTTAATTCTGAAATTCCAGAAAATAACTAAAACTTCAATAAATCATAGAAAATTAACTGTAACTCCAAATTTAATAATTTATATATGAAAAATTATCAGAAAAATTCAAGGAATCCATCTGTACCATTTTCATGCATGTTAGAACAACTTATCACTACTGTTTAGGGCAAATGAAGTAAAGGGCATTTAAATAATCACATATGGAGTTTGAATTTGAATCTTGTATTCAAACCAACTTCATTTAATCTGTAGCTAGTTGCATTAGCTCAAAACACATTCATATTGCCATGACATGATCATGCATCATATTGTGCATTGCATTGATTGTGTTCCCTTCTGTGTTGCCGGTATTTGTCCCCTCTCGATAGACGTGATACCGATGATGTGATCGTTGACACTGATGAAGACTCAATGTTATCTTCAGAAGTGCCAGGCAAGCAAAACCCCCTTGTTCATTCCGATACAATCCTACTCTCTCGCTCCTGCTCTCTTTTACTGCATTAGGACAACACCGATTCATCTGTTACTTGCTGCGGTAGCTGAACCCCTTTATCCTTTGCATGACCTGTCATTGCCACAGTAAATAGATGAAACCCACTAGCATGAGTAGGAGTTGTTTGAGCCCTGATGTGCCTACTCATTCATGTTTGTTTGTCATGCCTGCTATTGCTTAGAGTTGAGTCAAGTCTGATTCATCGGGGATGAATCAGAGGCGTGTGAACCTGTCCTACTGTGTGTGAGCTAAGTGTGTGAACACGATTTGGTAAAGGTAGC
>NW_025258904.1:0-1747 GCF_018294505.1 Triticum aestivum
CCGCCGCCGCCGTAGCCGTCTTCCTCCGCCGAGTTAGGGCGTGGAAGATCTGCACAGACGAACTTCACTTCTCCACCTCACAGTTCGTCGTGTTCTTCGTTCAGGGTAATTAAAAGTTACTTTTACTGCCCTCTTTGATTCAAATGATTTCTGCAAAATCCTCAAAAGGTGTTTATTCTTCAAATTCTTCACACACTAAACACCTCACATGTCATCTGTTCTTGATTCGTTTCTCTAAGCAATAATTTTTCTTCAAGATTCCTCAATTGTGCAGATTTCTGATCTGTAGAACTCTGGAACCTAAGACTAAGAACGCTTAGTAAATTCTTCAAGACTCATTTGGTCAAATTCCTCAAACTTGTTCTTTTGGAAAAACCTTCTGAGAACGCATATGACCTCTCCAAATTCCTCGCAACTATACTCTATTCACAGGTATTCATGTCTGCTGCTGAATCACTAGGTTCTCATCAACTTAACTCATTTGCAGCGTTCCTCGAAGAAAAGTTGCATACTTCTTCAGAGAATTCCATTGTTCAAATTCCTCATCTGAAGAAAATGGCTGATGGTAAGAAGCCACAGAAAGGAGGAAAGAGGCCTGAGGTCAACACTGCTTTTGAAATCCCTGAGGACATCTATGCTGGGTACTGCACACCCCCTGAGGAGGATAAAAATCAGCGCAAAGTGCGTATTCAAAAGATTGAGAGGAGATGGGCAAGAGAGTGGAGGGAGTACAGATATGTGACTCCAAAGTACATGAAGAAATTCGCGGTTACTCCTCCATGCTCAAGACCACCATTGGCACCTGGCCAAGAAGCAGATCCCACTAGCATCAAACGCAGTGAGGAGTTTCCTAAAGAATGGGCCAAGCGCCAGGCCAAGCTGGCCAAACAGGCAAAAGATGTAGTGAAGAAATTCAATGAAGATTCTGCTGCTGCTGCTGCTGCTGCTGAGGTCTCTGTAAGGCCAAAGAAATCCATGGCAAAGAAGCCTGCGCACAAGCCAAGTGCCTCTTCTTCAATGCCCTCACGGCCAATTTCCTCAGCTAAGCCCTCACGGCCAATTCCTCACGCTACTCCTGCTCCTCCAAAGTCCTCAGCTGCCCCGACAAAATCCTCAGCACTTGTGCATCTTGCCACGTGCCAAAGGACTACAGGCATCTCTATTGCCTCAGGAGCTTAAGCTAGTTCCTCAGATGCACCAAATTCTTCAACAGGACCCTCTCTGCTGAAGACTAAGACCACTGCTGGACAAGGCTCTCGCCCAAGTCCTCACAAGAGGTAGGTCGCCTTTCAAGTGCCGTCTGAAGAAGACGAAGCTGATGATGAAGAACTTGCTGAAATCATCAGAGACAGGCAAGTCAGGGCCGCTAGAGCCAAGGGCACAAATGTGCCTCTGCTTTTGGATCCAAAGTTGATCCTCGATTACATTGATCTCTGGCACAAGGACCCAAACACTCCTATGCCTGACTTCAAGCTGACTCCTAGTCAAAGTCATATGTTGACTGCCTTCATCCAAGAAGAGAAATGGAAATTTGAGAAGGCCAGGCAGCTCAAGAAAGCACAGTACAGGAAGGAGAAATTCCTGAAGAACAACGTTGTCTCAATGACAACTGATGAACTTGTAAAGATCCAATCTAAAATCAAAGTCCTCAACGTTGATTTCAATGCTTACTATGCTGATTGGAAAGGAGCCAAGGTCAGGTTTGTCAAACTGACTAAGATGTTCAACTCAAATGTTGCAACCCCAT
>NW_025258905.1:0-1747 GCF_018294505.1 Triticum aestivum
GTTTCGTGGACTATTGCTCACTTTTTTGGGGCCCCGGAGTGATTTCCATGATTAAGGAACCCTTGGGTGCGCTTACGGGTTGGTTATCAACACTCGCGGTTTTTGTCGATTCTGACCCGTTTCGTGGACTGTTACTCACCGTATTGGGGCCCCAAAGCGATTTCCATGGTTGTTGAACCCCAAGGTGCACTTAAGTGTAGGTCATCAACAATCACAGTTTGGGCCGATTCTGGCCCGTTTCTTGGACTATTACTTAGTTATGGGGGTCCCGAAATGACCCCGGGTTGTGTTTACGTGTCGGTCAGCAACACTCACAATTTTGGCCAATTCTAACGTGTTTTGTGGACTATTACTCACTGTTTTCAGGTCCCGAAGTGATTTCCATAGTTGTTGAACCCCAAGGCGCGCTTACGTGTCGGTCATCAACACTCATAGTTTTGGCTGATTCTGGCCCGTATCATGGACTCTTACTCTCTTTTTGGGCCCCCGGAGTAATTTCCACGATTAACGAACCACGGGGTGCATTTACGTGTCGGTCATCCACACTCACAGTTTTGGCCGATTCTGGCCCGTTTCTTGGACTATTACTCTGTTTTTGGGTCTCGGCGTGATTTCCATGATTGACGAACACCGGGGTGCATTTATGTGTCGCTCATCAACACTCGCAGTTTTGGCCGATTCTGGCCCATTTCGTGGAGTATTACGCACTGTCTTGGGGTATCGAAGTGATTTCAACAATTAACTAACCGCGGGGTGCGTTTACGTTTCGGTCATCAACACTTACATTTTTGTCCGATTCTTTCCTTTTTTGTATACTATTACTCACTGTTTTGGGGTCCCGGAGTGATTTCCACGATTAACGAACCCCGGCGTGCGTTTACGTGTCGGTCATCAACACTCACAGTTTTGGCCGATTTTGGCCCGTTTCGTGGACTATTGCTCACCTTTTTGGGGCCCCGGAGTGATTTCCATGATTAAGGAACCCTTGGGTGCGCTTACGGGTTGGTTATCAACACTCGCGGTTTTTGTCGATTCTGACCCGTTTCGTGGACGGTTACTCACCGTTTTGGGGCCCCAAAGCGATTTCCATGGTTGTTGAACCCCAAGGTGCGCTTAAGTGTAAGTCATCAACAATCGCAGTTTGGGCCGATTCTGGCCCGTTTCTTGGACTATTTCTTAGTTATGGGGTCCCAAAATGACCCCGGGTTGTGTTTACGTGTCTGTCAGCAACACTCACAATTTTGTCCAATTCTAACGTGTTTTGTGGACTATTACTCACTGTTTTCAGGTCCCGAAGTGATTTCCATAGTTGTTGAACCCCAAGGCGCGCTTACGTGTCGGTCATCAATACTCATAGTTTTGGCTGATTCTGGCCCGTATCATGGACTATTACTCTCTTTTTTGGGCCCCCGGAGTGATTTCCACGATTAACGAACCACGGGGTGCATTTACGTGTCGGTCATCCACACTCACAGTTTTGGCCGATTCTGGCCCGTTTCTTGGACTATTACTCTGTTTTTGGGTCTCGGCGTGATTTCCATGATTGACGAACACCGGGGTGCATTTATCTGTCGCTCATCAACAATCGCAGTTTTGGCCGATTCTGGCCCATTTCGTGGAGTATTACGCACTGTTTTGGGGTATCGAAGTGATTTCAACAATTAACTAACCGCGGGGTGCGTTTACGTTTCGGTCATCAACACTTACATTTTTGTCCGATTCTTGCCTTTTTTGTATACTATTACTC
>NW_025258906.1:0-1747 GCF_018294505.1 Triticum aestivum
CACTTAGATTAGACATCCCTCTAGTCATCTAAGTGTCACACGATCCGAGTCGACTAGGCCATGTCCGATCATCACGTGAGACGGACTAGTCATCGTCGGTGAACATTCTCATGTTGATCGTATCTTCCATACGATTCGTGTTCGACCTTTCGGTCTCCGTGTTCCGAGGCCATGTCTGCACATGCTAGGCTCGTCAAGTTAACCCTAAGTGTTTTCGCTGTGTAAAACTGTCTTACACCCGTTGTATGTGAACGTAAGAATCCATCACACCCGATCATCACGTGGTGCTTAGAAGCGACGAACTGTAGCAACGGTGCACAGTTAGGGGAGAACACTTCTTGAAATTTTTGCAAGGGATCATCTTATTTACTACCGTCGTCGTAAGTAAACAAGATGCATAAACATAATAAACATCACATGCAATTATATAGTTGTGACATGATATGGCCAATATCATATAGCTCCATTGATCTTCATCTTCGGGGCTCCATGATCATCTTGTCACCGGCTTGACACCATGATCTCCATCATCATGATCTCCATCATCGTGTCTTCATGAAGTTGTCACGCCAACGACTACTTCTACTTCTATGACTAACGTTTAGCAATAAAGTAAAGTAGTTTACATGACGTTATTCAATGACACGCATGTCATACAAAAAATAAAGACAACTCCTATGGCTCCTGCCGGTTGTCATACTCATCGACATGCAAGTCGTGAATCCTATTACAAAGAACATGATCTCATACATCACAATTCATCATTCATCACAACTTCTGGCCATATCACATCACATGATCAATCGCTGCAAAAACAAGTTAGACATCCTCTAATTGTTGTTGCATCTTTTACGTGGCTGCAATTGGGTTCTAGCAAGAACATTTTCTTACCTACGAATCACCACAACGTGATTTTGTCAACTTCTATTTACCCTTCATAAGGGCCCTGTTCATCGATTCCGCTCCAACTAAAGTGGGAGAGACAGACACCCGCCAGCCACCTTATGCAACTAGTGCATGTCAGTCGGTGGAACCAGTCTCACGTAAGCGTACGTGTAAGGTTGGTCCGGGCCGCTTCATCCCACAATACCGTTGAGCAAGAAAAGACTAGTAGAGGCAAGTAAGATGACAAAATCCACGCCCACAACAAAATTGTGTTCTATTCGTGCAAAGAGAACTACGCATAGACCTAGCTCATGATGCCACTGTTGGGGAACGTTGCAGAAAATTAAATTTTTTCCTACGGTTTCACCAAGATCCATCTATGAGTTCATCTAAGCAACGAGTCAAGGGAGAGAGTTTGGATCTACATACTACTTGTAGATTGCGTGCGGAAGCTTGCAAGGTGATGATGTAGTCGTACTCGACGTGATTCGAATCACCGATGACCAAGTGCTGAACGGACAGCACCTCCGCGTTCAACACACGTACGGGACGGGAGACGTCTCCTCCTTCTTGATCCAGCAAGGGGGAAGGAGAGGTTGAGGAAGACAGCTCCACCGGCAGCACGACGGCGTGGTGATGGTGGAGAGGCAGTACTCCGACAGGGCTTCGCCAAGCACACAACGGAGGAGGAGAGGTGTTGGGGAGGGGAGGGCTGCGCCTTGGAGGGTGGTGCGGCTGCCCTCCCCTCACCCCTCTATTTATAGGGGGAAGGGAGAAGGGGGCCGGCCCCCTAGAACCCATCTAGGGGGGGTGCGGCGGCCAAGGGGAGAGGGGGAGAGGGTGGCTTGCCCCCCAAGCCAAG
>NW_025258907.1:0-1747 GCF_018294505.1 Triticum aestivum
CACTCAGTGGGGTTCAACAACCATGGAAATCGCTTTGGGACCCCAAAAACGGCGAGTAATAGTCCACGAAACAGGTCAGGATCGACAAAAACCGCAAGTGTTGATGACTGACATGTCAACTTGCCACGGGTTCATCAATAGTGGAAATCACTCCAGGACCCCAAAACGATGAGTAATGGTCCATGAAACGGGCCAAAATCGTCCAAAACTGCGAGTGTTGATGATCGACACGTAAGCGCACCTCGGTGTTCAAACACTATGGAAACTGCTCAGAATTGGCCCAAATCATCTCTGTTGACGACATACACTTAAAGGCACCCCGGGGATCGTTAATTATGGAAACCGCTCTAGGACCCCAAAACGGTGGCTAGTAGTCCACGAAACGGACCAGAACTGGCCAAAATTGTGAGCGTTGATGACCGACATGTAAACGCACCATGGGGTTCGTCAATCGTGGAAATCATTTCGGGATCCCAAAACTATGTAGAAACGGGCCAGAATCGGCTCAAATTGCGAGTCTTGACGACCAACGCGTAAGCACATGTTTGGATTCGACAACCATGGAAATCGATTTGGGACCCCAAAACGGTTTGTAATAGTCCATGAAACGGGTCAGAATCGACAAAAAACGCGACTTTTGATGACCGACACTTAAACGCAGCCCGGGGTTTGTCAATCATGGAAATCACTACGGGACCCCAAAACAGTGAGTAATACTACATGAAACGGGCCAGAATCGGCCAAGACTGCGAGTGTTCATGACCGACACGTAAGCGCACCATGGGGTTCAACAACTATGGAAATCGCTTCGGACCCCAAAACGGTGAGTAATAGTCCACGAAACGGGTCAGATTGGCCAAAACCGTGAGTGTTGACGACGTACATGTAAATGCACCTCGGGGATCGTCAATCGTGGAAATCCCTTTTGTACCCCAAAACGGTGAGTAATAGTCCACGAAACGGTCCAGAATCGACAAAAACCGTGAGTGTTGATGACCGGCATGTAAACGCACTCCGGGGTTCGTAAATCATGGAAATCGCTCTAGGACCGCAAAACGATGAGTCAAACTGCACGAAACCGGCCAGAATCGGCCAAAACTGTGAATGTTGATGACCGACACGTAAACACACCTTGGGGTTCAACAACCATGGAATCGCTTCAGGACCCCAAAACGGTGAGTAGTAGTCAACGAAATGGGTCAGAATCGACAAAAACCGCAAGTGTTGATGACCGACACGTAAACGCACTGCGGGGTTTATCAATCGTGGAAATCACTCTGGGACCCCAAAACAATGAGTAATAGTTCATGAAACGGGCCAGATCGTCAAAAACTGCGAGTGTTAATGACCGACACGTAAGCGCACCTTGGAGTTCAAACACTGTGGAAATCGCTTCGGGACCCCAAGACGGTGAGTAATAGTCCACGAAACAGCTCAGAATTGGCCAAAACCATCTGTGTTGATGACGAACACTTAAACGCACCCCGGGGATCGTCAATCGTGGAAATCGCTCTAGGACACCAAAACGATGGGTAGTGGTCCATGAAACGGACCAGAATTGGCCAAAATTGTGAGTGTTGATGACCGACACGTAACCGCACTCCGGGGTTCGTCAGTCGTGGGAATTGCTCTAGGGCCCCAAAACGATGAGTCATAGTGCACGAATAGGCCAGAATTGGCCAAAACTGCGAGTGTTGATGACTGACATGTAAGCACAACTTGGGGGTTCAACAACCATGGAATCGCT
>NW_025258908.1:0-1747 GCF_018294505.1 Triticum aestivum
TACTCTCGGGCAATTCGTTGTCCTTTGGAAGCATATTCTTTATCATTACCAGCAACTTTCCAAATCCCTTGTCAGATACACCATTCTCTGTCTTCCATTGCAGCAATTCAAGTGTGGTGCCCAACTTTTTTTTGTCAACTTCGCAATTCGGGTACAACAATTTCTTGTGATCCTCTAACATGCGCTGCAACTTCGTCCTCTCCAGATCACTTGCGCAGTTTCTCTTTGCATCGGCAATGGCCCGACCTAGATCATCAGCGGGCTCATCTGATGCCTCTTCTTCAGCTTCTTCCCGCATTGCCGGCTCAACTTCTTCCCCCATTGTTGTATCATCGTATTCAGGGAACCCATGGCCAGGATAGCCGTCGTCGTCCTCTTCGTCTTCATTGTCTTCCATCATAACCCCTATTTCTCCGTGCTTGGTCCAAACATTATAGTGGGGCATGAAACCGGACTCAAATAGGTGGACGTGAATGGTTCTTGACGTAGAGTAACTGTGACCATTCTTACAGCCAGCACATGGACAAGGCATAAAACCATCCGCCCGCTTGTTTGCCTCAGCGGCAAGCAGAAAAGTATGCACGCCATTAATGAACTCGGGAGGGCATCGGTCATCATACATCCATTGTCGGCTCATCTTCATTACACAACACCGAACAAACAAAATTAATACAAGTTCATAAATAAAGTTCATACATAAAGTTCATATACATCACTTAATTAAATGCAACATACAAATAACTCTCTAGCTAAAGAATTTAAATGCAACAACAAATGCGATCAAGATCGCAACTAAGGTAACAATTGATCCAACAGCATAATGATACCAAGCCACACTATCAATGGCATATTTTCTAATCTTTCTAATCTTCAACCTCATTTTCTCCATCTTGATCTTGTGATCATCGACGACATCGGCAACATGCAACTCCAATTCCATCTTCTCCCCCTCAATTCTTTTTAATTTTTCTTTGAAATACTCGTTTTCTCTTTCAATTAAATTTAACCTCCCGACAATAGGGTCGGTTGAAATTTCTGGTTCACATACCTCCTAGATAAAAATATCTATGTCAACTTGATGGGCATAATTTGTCATAAACACGAAATCCAGCAACTAGTTTTAAAAGAGAATATACCACATCCGAATCATAACAAGGACGAGGGCCGACGGGGACGGATATCAAAACCATGGCACTATGTATAACAAACAACGTACGGGTAAGATAATTATAGGAGTAACTATGTATCCAAATCACACAAACATCAATTTGGTAATGTAAAACATTCATGAACAAGAGCCTCACCACAAGGTGGTGCCGGCGACGGGACGGTGCGGGCGATCGACGGTGGTTACGACGGAGATTTAGAAGGCAGTAAGTAAACCACACCTACATATGCAAACTAAGTGTTATTTTTGACCTCAGATTGCATATAAATCAAATACTAGCAAATATAATTCCTCCCAAATTAATCACTATACAAAGCATTGCAAGAGCTAATCTAGCAATGAGAGTTGAAACGACAAAGTTGCTAACCTTTGTGATCATTTGAATGGATGGAGGCCTTCATATCTTGACAAATTTTGGGCAAAATTTGTGAGGAGCTCGAGGAAGAGAGGGGAAGAACAGAGGAAATGAGTGGAAAGGGGAAGAACAGAGTGGCTCGGGTGGACGAAGGGTTTATGTACGTCGACCTTTAGTACCGGTTCGTGCCACGAACCAGTACTGAAGGTGCTGGACGGGCCCCA
>NW_025258909.1:0-1747 GCF_018294505.1 Triticum aestivum
CCATGTAATAGTTTTACTTTATCACTAAGCGGTAGCGATAGTCGTAAAAGCAATAAGTTGGTGAGACGACAACGATGCTACGATGGAGATCAAGGTGTCGCGCCGGTGACGATGGTGATCATGACGGTGCTTCGGAGATGGAGATCACAAGCACGGTGCTTCGGAGATGGAGATCACAAGCACAAGATGATGATGGCCATATCATATCACTTATATTGATTGCATGTGATGTTAATCCTTTATGCATCTTATCTTGCTTTGTTTGACGGTAGCATTATAAGATGATCCTTCACTAAATTATCAAAGTATAAGTGTTCTCCCTGAGTATGCACCGTTGCAAAAGTTCTTCGTGCTGAGACACCACGTGATGATCGGGTGTGATAGGCTCTACGTTCAAATACAACGGGTGCAAAACAGTTGCACATGCGGAATACTCAGGTTAAAATTGACGAGCCTAGCATATAACAGATATGGCCTCGGAACACGGAGACCGAAAGGTCGAGCGTGAATCATATAGTAGATATGATCAACATAGTGATGTTCACCGTTGAAACTACTCCATCTCACGTGATGATCGGACATGGTTTAGTTGATATGGATCACGTGATCACTTAGAGGATTAGAGGGATGTCTATCTAAGTGGGAGTTCTTAAGTAATATGATTAATTGAACTTCAATTTATCATGAACTTAGTCCTGATAGTATTTTGCAAATTATGTTGTAGATCAATAGCTCGCGTTGTTGCTTCCCTGTTTTATTTTGATATGTTCCTAGAGAAAATTATGTTGAAAGATGTTAGTAGCAAAGATGCGGATTGGATCCGTGATCTGAGGATTATCCTCATTGCTGCACAGAAAAATTATGTCCTTGATGCACCGCTAGGTGACAGACCTATTGCAGGAGCAGATGCAGACGTTATGAACGTTTGGCTAGCTCAATATGATGACTACTTGATAGTTTAGTGCACCATGCTTAACGGCTTAGAACCGGGACTTCAAAGACGTTTTGAACGTCATGGACCATATGAGATGTTCCAGGAGTTGAAGTTAATATTTGAAGCAAATACCCGAGTTGTGAGATATGAAGTCTCCAACAATTTCTATAGCTAAAAGATGGAGGAGAATCGCTCAACTAGTGAGCATGTGCTCAGATTGTCTGGGTACTACAATCACTTGAATCAAGTGGGAATTTATCTTCCAGATAAAATAGTGATTGACAGAATTCTCTAGTCACCATCACCAAGTTAGTAGAACTTCGTGATGAACTATAGTATGCAAGGGATGACGAAAGTAATTCCTGAGCTCTTCGTGATGCTGAAATCGACGAAGGTAGAAATTAAGAAAAACATCAAGTGTTGATGGTTGACGAGACCACTAGTTTCAAGAAAAGGGCAAAGGGAAGAAGGGGAACTTCAAAAAGAACGGCAAGCAAGTTGCTGCTCAAGTGAAGAAGCCTAAGTCTGGTCCTAAGCCTGAGACTAAGTGCTTCTACTGCAAAAGGACTGGTCACTGGAAGCGGAACTACCCCAACTATTTGGTGGATAAGAAGGATGGCAAAGTGAACAAAGGTATATTTGATATACAGATTATTGATGTGTACTTTACTAGTGTTTATAGCAACCCCTCGGTAATTGATACTGGTTCAGTTGCTAAGAGTAGTAACTCGAAACGGGAGTTGCAGAATAAACAGAGACTAGTAAAAGTGAACAAAGGTATATTTGATATACAGATTATTGATGTGTACTTTA
>NW_025258910.1:0-1747 GCF_018294505.1 Triticum aestivum
TGTTTCTTCTCAGTAGTCAAGCTCGAGGAAGGAAGAACCACGTGGCAGAGGACAGGGAGGCGGAACAACAATGGCCATCCAATTTTGTGCAGTTCCACTAAAATTGAGGAAGACATTCCCGGGTATGGAGATACGCATCGCTCTTTCCAAAAATATAAAAAAGGATATAGTGTTGTTACTTTGTTTTACAAGATTAACAACGACATCTCAATTTTCAATAAGAATTATGAAATGTACACCAACAAACAGAAGCATCATGATTATCTTGATGGGAACTAAACCAGGATACCCGAGAAAAAAAGCATTTCTTCATTTAACCAGTGATAGTATTAGATTAGCAGCAGCAATAGGAGCATATGGACAATGACCGCACAACCACCATGTACTTTTTATCGAAACAACATGTATACCTCCACCGAGGCATAAATTAGGACAACTTTTCGAGTGGCATTTCCTCTATAATAGTAGGTGATGTTGGACCAGCCGACGAACCCTAGCTACTATACATGGGGAGCTGGGGAGTAGTCGCATAGAAGAAAACCCGCATGCAGCAACCTGGGAAGCTGGACCAGTACAAGAAGTTATACCTCAGGTGGGCGAGATGTCGCTTAGGCGGGCGGGCGGGATCTTCCCACACGACGGCAGCGAACAAGGGCGCGGACGACCTTCGTCCGGGCCAGCGCCGGCTCCGAGAGGACGGTGCACATCGGCTTCCTCCATCGCCGACGATGAAAACGTCAACGCTGCACCTCCTCACCTCCCGCAGCGGACGGTATTCGGCCGGATCTGTGACCACCGTTGAGGAGAGAGATAGTGTGGACACTATCATCTTGTTTTGATATGGAGAGGGTGAGAGAGCGAGACGCGAGAAACTCTATCAAACAAGAGGCTATAATGGAGTAAAACAATCTCTCCATAGCAGTGGTTTTAAATAGAATACGCGCGTTCCCGGAAAAAAGAAACAAAAACTGGCGGACAATTTTTTAACGTACCAAGAAAGAAAACTCGATCAAAAACACGCCCCCGCTTCCAGGTCGCGAGAGTCGTCGCTCACACACACATAGACATAGACATGCATATCCGTGCTTACGTAAAATTCCATTTCCATCTCCATCTCCAATCATATTTATCCAACTGGCACATTATTTACGTTGTTAATTATATACGCGGCAATATTAACGTACATCATCTCTTGTTTGCGTGCATCCGGACCGCTGCCACGACCGCTCCTAACCAACCCGAACCCTCTTCATCACCCACGCGTACTTCCCGCCCGAAACGGTCAGTGCCGCATTCATGCCCGGCCAGAGCGGACGCGACCTCTCACTGGCGCCGGCATTGAAGCGGTGCGCCGGCCGAGAGAGCGTCGCCCGCGCCGCTTCCTCGTGCACGCGACTGCTCCGTATTCAAAGGTCACAATAGCCGGCCACAACATGCATGTAAAAAGTTCTTGGGAGTCCGTGCTACAGCTAGCCGTCCTCCCCCAACTCGTCAATCTCTTCCAGTAGTACTAGTACTCCATGGCGCGATCCATCGACAAGCAGGCGGGAAAGTTATCATATACTCGGTTTGCGGTGAGTGGCATGTCGAGCGACCGTGTGGGGTCGAGCTGTCGGCGTTCTGGGAATGGGGGTCCCCAGAATTGCCTGCCTGCGGCCCACGGCGTGGCTAAGCCAGCAGGCCGTACGGCCCATCTTCATCAACAAGGCATCCAAGACCCTCACGAGGGGCCAAGCCTCGCGAGGCG
>NW_025258911.1:0-1747 GCF_018294505.1 Triticum aestivum
CCCCCCCCTTTAGTACCGGTTCAACACGAATCGATGCTAAAGGGCAACCACGTGGCACGAGCCAGCTCCGTGGGCGCGTAGGACATTAGTACCGGTTGGTAACACCAACCGGTACTAAATGTTTGGGTGTGTTTTGGTTTTATTTTTTATTTTTACTTTAATTTTGTGTTTTCAATTTAATTTAGTCATTGTTTTACATTATAATGAGTTGTTAAATCATTAGGTGATTAGTTTGACTGGATGCGTGGATCCTAGCTAAGTCATCAAGTATATGGCATATCCATATTATATATACTTGATCACCTACTTAAGTGATCGAGGTAATATGGATATGGCATATACTTGATCACTTAGCTAGAATCCATCCAGTTGAAACTAATATGCAATTTCTTTCATAAATGATATAATAACTCATCATCATCATCATCATCATATTAATTAATATAAAAACTCTTGCATCATATATATCATCACCAACGGTTTCATAGCAAAGATATTATCGAGTTCAACATGGTAATGATATTATAAGCGTTCATAAAACCACAAAAGCAAATCACTCTTTGAGATTAAGTTCAGGACGAAGAACACGGACATGAGAGGACAAGTACTAAGAGCATGAACTAGCTAATTAATCACTCCTGCTGCTCTCTCTCAGGTAAAATAGCATAGAACATGTATAGCTTTGCTGATTCATCATATTGGAGCTTGCAGATGAACCTGTCTCCTAATCGTGGGTTGCGCTTCTGATTGCTGCCCCCTAGTACTTCTCTGTGATCATTCATAATTTTGCTCCAGTCTTTTACTATTAAGCATTCCTCGCTATTAGAAATCCTGAATGCACTAAAATGCATTGTAGGATATCTTGGCCGTAAGCTAACAATATTCATGGTACCTTTAGTCTCGATCCAATCAGGCACAACATTCATCGGGAGTCCCTGTTGAAGAACATCATATAGTAACATACTTAGCAATGGAGTTTAGCTTAAAAAAATAATGTATGCAAAAGATGCACTGAGGAGAAATAGTAGAAATCTTACCATCTTTCCTAAATATATGTGACCGTACTTTAGTACGAACACTATTTGTCGCACCTTTGAGTACTAACATTTCTAAGTGCAGGAAAGAAATTTGTCTTGACAACATCAAGATCCTCAAGCCATGAAACATAATGACTTGTCTCCTCGCAGTTTAGTTCAGCCCCGGGACGGTGGACGGTCCTGTCTACCAAGCGCCGGACATGTTTGCTTGATTGGAAGTAAGCTGTCAATATAAATTGAGATCTATTAATTATTCAACTGGTTCAAATAATCTCATATTGAAGACATAAATATGGTTGAGAAACTCACATAATGATAGAACTGGAGGCGTCTGCACATCGACCCAGATGTCTCTATTACCTTCAATATCATCTTTCGGACGAATATCAAAGGTGATAACCATATCAGGCTCAAATGCATAAGCCTTGCATAGTGCTTGCCAAGTTTTGCATTCAAAATAAGTGTATGTGTCTGCATTGTATAATTTGACGTTGAATGTATAACCATGCTCGGTCTTCAAGTAAACTCTTTTTACCTCCATAGTTTCGTTAGGACTGAAACCTATCTTATCCAAGACAAAAATTCTTGCATGGCAGGGGATACGCTAGTAGAATAGTGAAAAATTAAAATTAAAAGTTGAAGCAAATGAAGCATAAGTCATGCTTAATTACGAAAAAAGACTTGTCGTTGTGACTTACTGTATCCACTTC
>NW_025258912.1:0-1746 GCF_018294505.1 Triticum aestivum
GGTATCTAATACCCTGGTGCTACTAGGAGTACTAGCAAAGTACACATTAACACAATGTATATCCAATATACTTCTATCGACCTTGCCAGCCTTCTTATCTACCAAGTATCTAGGGTAATTCTGCTCTAGTGGTTGTTCCCCTTATTACAGAAGCACTTAGTCTCGGGTTTGGGTTTTACCTTGGGTTTCTTCACTAGAGCAGCAGCTGATTTGCCGTTTCATGAAGTATCCCTTCTTGCCCTTGCCCTTCTTGAAACTAGTGGTTTCACCAACCATCAACAATTGATGCTCCTTCTTGATTTCTACTTTCGCGGTGTCAAACATCGCGAATACCTCAAGGATCATCATATCTATCCCTGATATGTTATAGTTCATCACGAAGCTCTAACAGCTTGGTGGCAATGACTTTGGAGAACCATCACTGTCTTATCTGGAAGATCAACTCCCACTCGATTCAAATGATCGTTGTACTCAGACAATCTGAGCACAAGCTCAACAATTGAGCTTTTCTCCTTAGTTTGCAGGTTAAGAAAGTCATCGGAGGTCTTATACCTCTTGACATGGGCACGAGCCTGAAATCCCAATTTCAGCCCTCAAAACATCTCATATGTTTCGCGATGTTTCAAAAACATCTTTGGTGCCTCAACTCTAAACCATTTAACTGAACTATCACGTAGTTATCAAAACGTGTATGTCAGATGTTCGCAACAACCACAGACAACGTTCGAGGTTCAGCACACTGAGCGGTGCATTAAGGACATAAGCTTTCTACTGTCCGCATAATCGCTACTATCAACTTTCAACTATATTTTCTCTAGGAACATATCTAAACAGTAGAACTATAGCGTGAGCTACGACATAATTTGCAAAAACCTTTTGACTATGTTCAGGATAATTAAGTTCATCTTATGAACTCCCACTCAGATAGACATCCCTCTAGTCATCTAAGTGATTACATGATCCGAGTCAAACTAGGCCGTGTCCGATCATCACGTGAGACGGACTAGTCATCATCGATGAACATCTTCATGTTGATCGTATCTTCTATACGACTCATGCTCGACCTTTCGGTCTCCGTGTTCCGAGGCCATGTCTGTACATGCTAGGCTCGTCAAGTTAACCCTAAGTGTTTCGCGTGTGTTCCGAGGCCATGTCTGTACATGCTAGGCTCGTCAACACCCGTTGTATTTGAACGTCTGAATAAAACACCCGATCATCACGTGATGTTTTGAAACAGCGAACTGTCGTAACGGTGCACAGTTAGGGGAGAACACTTCTTGAAATTGTTGTAAGGGATCATCTTATTTACTACCGTCGTTCTAAGCAAATAAGATGTATAAACATGATAAACATCACATGCAATCAAATAGTGACATGATATGGCCATCATCACTTTGCTCCTTTTGATCTCCATCTTCGGGGCTTCATGATCATCATCGTCACCGGCATGACACCATGATCTCCATCATCATGATCTCCATCATCGTGTCTTCATGAAGTTGCCTCGCCAACTATTACTTCTACTACTATGGCTAACGGTTAGCAATAAAGTAAAGTAATTACATGACGTTTAAGTTGACACGCAGGTCACAAATAAATAAAGACAACTCCTATGGCTCCTGCCGGTTGTCATACTCATCGACATGCAAGTCGTGATTCCTATTACAAGAACATGATCAATCTCATACATCACATATATCATTCATCACATCCTTTTGGCCATATCACATCACATAGCATACCCTG
>NW_025258913.1:0-1746 GCF_018294505.1 Triticum aestivum
TAGTATGTATGTATGTATAGTATATACCCGTGATCACCTCCCGAGTGATCACGGCCCAATAGTATAGCAAGGCAGACTGACAAGAATGTAGGGCCAATGATGATAAACTAGCATCCTATACTAAGTATTTAGGATTGCAGGTAAGGTATCAACAGATGTAGCAACAATGTCAGGCTATGCATCAGAATAGGATTAACGGAAAGCAGTAACATGCTACACTACTCTAATGCAAGCAGTATAGAGGAGAATAGGCGATATCTGGTGATCAAGGGGGGGGGGGCTTGCCTGGTTGCTCTGGCAAGGAGGGGTCTTCAACTCCGTAGTCGAACTGGGCAGCAACATCGTCGGTCTCGTAGTCTACCGGAGAGAAGAGGGCGAAGAAACATTGAATACCATGCAAACAGATGCATATCGATGCATGACATGACAAGTAACGATGCTAGGTGTGCCCAATCGCGGTAGTAGGTGATACCGACGAAGGGGGAAAACATCCGGGAAAGTATTCGCGTTTTCGAACAAATGAACCGGAGGGGGAAAGTTGCGTGTTTGCTATGCTAGGGATGTGTGGCGGACGAACGGGCTGCGTATCCGGATTCGTCTCGTCGTTCTAAGCAACTTTCATGTACAAAGTTTTTCCATCTGAGCTACGGTTTATTTTATATTGATTTTAAAAGATTTAAATCATTTTTGCATTTATCTAATTATTTTAATTCGAAATTTGGATTCATGACATCAGCATGATGTCATGCTGACATCAGCAGTCAACAGGTGTTGACTGGGTCAATCTGATGGTGGGTCTCGCATGTCATACACTGTTTATTTAGCAGGTTAATTAAACAGAGTTAATTAGTTTACCTAATGATTAGGTTAATCTAGACAGAATTAATTAAGTTAATTAATTAATTAATTATTATTTTAATACTTATTTTTCTTAAATCTTTTTTTTCTTTTTATAAAATGTTCTGGGGCGTGGGCCCCCTAGTCAGTGGCTCTGGGGAGCCTTAGCGGGTGAGCGGGTAGCGGGTAGCGGGCGACGGGCGCCTGAGCGTGGGCGCACCCGCTTGGCATCAGGGGAGCCCGCCGAGGAGGTTGAGGCCGCGGCAACGGGCGCCGGCTGTGGGTGCCGGACCCGGGCAGCGCGTGGTGGCACCGCGGGCAGAGGCCGAGCGGCGGAGGGACAGGGGATGTGCGGCGAGCCACGGACGGGCACTGGAGCGTGACGGAGATTGGGGGAGAGCGAGGCGCGGGCTGCGGCTCCGAGCGACGCGACGAGCAGAGGGCCGCGACGGGCGCGACGCGTGCATACGCGCGGTAGAGGAGGTCGGGCGCGCCGCGATAGAGGGAAAGGGGGACATGAGGGGGAGCTCACAGGGGCGGTAGGGATTCGGGAAGCGGGGGTCGAGGAGGTCGTCGGGGACGACGTGCGGCGAGGAGGCAGACCGGTGGGGAGGCTGGCCGTCGTGGTGGCTCGGGGCAGCGGCGGGGTCCGGTGACGGCGTCCGAAACATTGAGCAGCGACGGGGCGCAGCATAGCTTTGGGAGGCCGTCGGGGACGAGGTCCGGCGTGGGGAGGAGATGGGGAGGTGGTGATCCAGTCGACGGCGCGGTCGGCGCGAGGAGCGGCTGCGGCTTCCGTCGGGCGTCGCGCGAGGGAGAGGAGGGGCAAGGAGTCAACGGGGGCGGGGGCGTGATAGCCCCGATCCCGATCTGGATCGAGGGAGTGGGGGAGAGAGCGAGTGGGGAGGG
>NW_025258914.1:0-1746 GCF_018294505.1 Triticum aestivum
CTCCCAGAATTGCTTGCCGCCCGAACCGCCGGCCTCATCGTTGTTGGCCATGTTTCGCTCTAAATAGGAAAACAGTTTGGTCAAAAAGTTGGTTATTGTCAAGGAACAAGATCATGGTCTCATCATTTAGGGTTTGTCGACACCGAGGCATCCTAAAAGCTATGCTTTTATCATTTAGGGTTTGTCAACGCCGAGGCACCCTAAAAGCATAAGCGTACATCATTTAGATTCTCATCGACACCGAGGCACTCTAAAAGCCAAGGTTTCATCATTTAGGGTTTGTCGACGCCGAGGCACCCTAAATGCTAAGTTAAGTTTTCATCATTTAGGGTTTATCGATGACGAGGCACCCTAGGTTGGGCCTAATCACTTGGCACTAATCACTTGGCTCTATTGCCACATATGTTGGGTTTATCATCTAGGGTTTATCGATGCAAAGGAGAATTCTAAGTTGGGCCTAATCACTTGGCTCTATTGCCACCTATGGTTTAATGCAGCAAGAATAAAGGGGCAGTTGATCCTACTTAATTAAGTACTAAGATACCCCGACCCATGCATTAGTAGCAAGTACCCCATATGTCCGATTTTTAGCAAAGTCATGCTAAAATTCATGGAAATTTTCAGCATGACCTTTGCTAAAAATAGGACATATGGAGTACCCGAATTTGCCGGAACGGAAGTTAATCGACATTCCGGCAAACTCAAGGGCCTCTCGGGGTACCTGCAAAATCATCACGACACAATGGTCGGAGACAAAACCCAGCCACAGACCATATGGTCCTCTGCTTTCATATGGACAAAAATCAGCTCAACTTATGTGAGCTTCCATTCCAGATATAATAGGTCACCCAACAAAAAATCATCAATAGTTTAGCAAGTCTGTACAAACACAGAAAGAATAGAAAGTTTGCTGCCTATTCAAACACAGAAACAAAACACTACTTGAAACTTCTGCTACATTTGGCAAATATAGTCTATGCATTTTTTTAATCTCTGGATCACGATCCAACAAAATTGCCATCTCCCATGACAAATATAGCCTATGCATCATGGAATTTATACTGTATGGATCATGGAATTTTTTTGTCTATGCATCATGATCTATAGAACATTTTAGTCCATGTCATTTTTTGAAACATATTTTTGCCATGGCAATTTTGAATCAATAGACATACTTCTCAAAAGCGGCATGATCAAATTCCGGTGCCCTTGACTTACTAGTATTTATCTCTTATGACTGATGAATGTGCATTGAGTCCAGAAGCAAAGACTCTACAGTGAAATGAAAAAAACCTTGGAAATATATTTATGATAACTCTAAATGGATCAGAAGGTGCAGATGCATTTGTAAAAAAGGTATGCATTTGCAGCAGCTTTGTTCTGATTATGACACCATTCTGTTAAGAAGGCAAAATAACATTATCATCCCAATTCATAGTTGAAGTTGAAGACCCTAAGCTTTAAAATGCCACGTCTCACTTACGCATGTTAACTTAATTACCAGTTTAGAACTATCACCAGAAAATAGTAAATCCACATTGACCACATAATATTATTTTGCAACCACTCAGTTTGTCCTTGACTGGGACACTTGAAGCACAAAACAACTAATGCAGAGCTAGGTCTACTTTGGTTCTGACAGATCACATCCTGGTGCATATGTGGGGGTTTTTACATAGAAAATACAAACCTTATATTATTGTTTTTATTTTTAACCAGAGCCGAACCACCTCTACAGTTTACAAA
>NW_025258915.1:0-1746 GCF_018294505.1 Triticum aestivum
GTTCAGTAGGCTTTTTATTAACATGTATCCCATCCATCATCGTCACAAGGATGTTGTTTCCTTTGACCACAAGAGGTAAGTTTAATCGAAACCATCTTCTGTCTTCTTATACCCATCACATTGCAGTCCTATAAACAAGGGGAAATCCCCTCCTATATAAGCTAAGAGAAGAAGTGTTAGGAGCTGCCATGGGTATGAGATCATGGAGGTGTCACTAAGTGTCATATGGTAGCGATAGGTAGACACTTTGTGTTGTACAAATTTAAGAAATATTGAACAAAGATTTGAGTTGTCCCATTGTAAGAGTGGCAATCTCTCAAGATTTTGAATGTCCTCGAGAGTGTGGTTAGTGTAGCCACCACTCGATAGTTGTACCAATTCAGAGTGGAAGGAGCCCCCGGTTTTTCAACATAACATGCCTGAGATGCTTTGATATTAATAATTTAGCATAACTGATAGATGATTATATAGGGAAGAACTGAATTTTTTTCCGAAATGATTATATGGAACTTTACCAAGATATATACTGGAGAACATGCATATCTCTGGCCTACATAGAGGACAAAACATAGTTAGCACAATGCAATGTACACTACACTTAATTAGACATGCATTTTAAGGAAAACATCATGGAGAAACATTACGTTGCAATCTTCCATCAGTTGGTCCGAAGATGCAACCCAAGCTGATGTACACCTTGGACATGCTCAAGTCAGAGGAGATGGCGATCCCAATCACCAACGAAACCATCATCCCTTGTGGCCAACAGTGCACCTTACCCATGCACAGTGAAACTGCGAGGATCATGCTCCAGAAGAAGCAGACAATCAATCCAAGCTACTTTGCTATCACATATTGATACAAGTTTACTCAACGTGCAATGAAGGTGAAAACAGAGTTTGTTATGGACCAAAGGTAAGAAGGAAAATAAGAAGAGAACCAAAATTGTGCTATGATGTAAGAAAAGTGAACATTGCCCAAGGGGGGCGGAGCCCCCCCCTCCCACATTGAATCCACATTAAATTAATAACTGTGATATTTAAAGTGTATTTAAATGCGCCACCATGAGGTTACTATGGCCATGGGAAACCTTTTATGTATGGTGCAGAAAGTCATACGATGAACATAAACTCAAGAAAACAAATTAATGCCATTGGATGGCCTCTGGTTTTGGATGCGCACAACCAACTAGATAAATATGCCGAATTAAGATGTCTAGGTGATCGTTGAAACATGGTTGAGTAACATGCAAAAGGAATTAGAAAACTTCTCACCAATCACGCCGAAACGAAGTGATGAAATCGATGAACGGGGTCGAAGGAGATGCAAAATTCTTCGCGTGTGGTCGACGGAATGCGTTCCTTCTTCTCTGAATTTATTTATGGTGTGGAGGAGGTCCTTCGGGTGCAAGGGTGCTGGTGGAGATGGCCTATGTCACCGGGATCGAGCGTCGGCGTCCATAGACAACATGATTTCAAGGAGAAAACTTGGGAGAAATGGAAAGGAAGAGGGCATGGGTTTCTATGGAAATGGAAGAGGAGGTGGAGGGGCTTCTAATGGTGCCTTCAATTTTCCAAATTGATGGTGTTAGGATAATCGTGACCTGATTCATTCAAAGTTAGTTGTGTTAGTTGCATGTATGATCCATTGGTGGCTAGCCCGCGTCATGCGCGATTGGGGTGTGGCGTCGGTGTGGCCATGCCAGGTGGATCGCGCGCGAGGGGCCGAGGCCGAGGGCGAGGCGTA
>NW_025258916.1:0-1746 GCF_018294505.1 Triticum aestivum
CCGTCGCCGGAGCAGGTGGAGAAGGAGAATGAACGGAGTTGGAGGTGGTGGACTGGCATGAGGAGAAGCTAGCTAGCTGCTTAATATGTGCAACGATCCGACCTAGCTAGCTATGGCGATCGATCTTGCACATGCATGTTAATTAGTACTTTAATTGATGTGACTTCATCGATCAATCAGCCATGTACTTTGATTATTACTAGGGATTGGGTAAGCCACAGCTCATATATGATATATGTGCACGGGAACTATCCAGATTTAGATCGATTTTCGTTGTCTATGTCTCTGTATATGATTGTGGATCCATACTAAAGCTCATGCGCTACATACATCGTCAGCTACTACCTTAATTTCCTGGCGTACATAGTACTCTCATCTGTCAAACTTAGCTGGACCATGACGTCCACGGGGAACCCCGGTTTGGCCCGGTGAGTCCTCGTTCTTGGGCAAAAGCCCAATCATCCACGGATTGGGTGGTGGCGAGGCCATGTGTGTCATATCTCCTAGGGGAGACGTCGACTAGGAAACATTGAGGTCATGGGTGAGGGGTGTTATCGTTGTTTATCGTCTAGCGGCTTTTCGAGCGAAGCATTGGTCCAGGTTTGATATTTAGCAAGTTCGTTGAGCCTGTTTGGGGCTCTCTCAGTCCATGTCGGCCCATCTCGCACGCCCCGAGTAATGCTATACCCAAGTAAATCTACGTGAGGATTTCGGAGCCAGGGGAGTTGGAGTGATCTTTGCAACGAGTACTCCTAACTAATGATTTCGGAGTGTTGTGAGATAACTAATTGGATAAGGGTTAGTGGCTGGGTGAGCGACATGACGTGCACCATGCATCACGTGGAGGACGGCGGGTGCCACGCCGACTTCACCATGGCGATGCTCTGCGGCCACCCCGATTACATGGAGCCGCCTGGGGACGGCGAGGGGTGCGTCAAGGCCACGGCGGCACTGCGCCGGCGCTTCGCCGGAAACCCTGAGTGGTTCAAGCACAAGTGATCCCACGCATCGACGTGGGTCTCGATGAGGACCTGAAGCCGTCCCCGGAGCAGGTCAAGGAGGAGAACCGTGAAAGCTTTAGGTGGTGGACTGGCATGAGGAGAAGCTACTCTCTCTCCTACAGCGGCTCGTCTATAGTATTTCATTCTATTTTTGGGATCTCATTTTGCTTTTACTAGAAACATATACTACGAGCAAGACCAACGTGCTTCTAATGTCAGATATTTTTGGCTTCACCAAACATATAGAGGATTAGCACGCAGTATTACTCTTTCGGTGCAGCGACAGATAGATACACAAGCAAATACCATAGCAAGTTTTATAAAAATAACAAGGTAGAGTTAAATTGGCAACCAGCTAAACAAGCACAGTAAAACATCCCTGGCAGCTAATTCTTGTGACAGCTGAAAAGCTTTATGAAATGACATGGCAACTTAGTAGAGGAAAACCGACAAGCACGGTAAAACACCTTGGCAACTAGGTTTTGCAAACCTCTGGCAAACTTTATGAAACGGCAACTTAATAGAATTAAACTGTGAAGCCCGACAAAACACCATCGTCACTAGGTTTTACAAGTTCCTGACAAACTTATCAAATGACAAATTGATTGAATTAATCTGTCAAACGTCAAAGTAGATTTTAAAGCACCTCACAAACTTTATGAAATGACAACTTGATAGAATTAAACCGGCAGGCTTGACAAAACTTTTATTACACGACAACTTGAGAGAATTAAACTAACAAGAG
>NW_025258917.1:0-1746 GCF_018294505.1 Triticum aestivum
CAAGATGTGTTAAACAGATTTGAAGAGGCCATGGAGAAGATAGATGGCATGGAGAAGACGTTCGAAACAAAGCTCGATAACAAGTTTAATGAATTGCTCGCGCGTCTTCCACCACCACCACCCGCTGCACCTAACGCACCTCTCCAACAACAACAACAACGACGACTACCTCCACGTCGCGAAACAGACCTCCGCCGAGCGAGCCGTGTCCCTCTTGCGTTTGGCCAAACTATTGGTGCTGCTGTTGATACTTCTGTGGCTCCTGCGGTTCATGCGGAGGATGATGAGTATGCGGGCGATTATGAGGATGAGGTTGATCAAAATCTGAACTACGTGCAGCCACCAGCACCACCACCAGCAGGTCGACCTCAGGTATATATTCGTAATGGTAGGCCTGCACCACCACCTCAGGTACGAGATGATGTCCATATTCCTAAACTGAAATTGAATATTCCACCATTTGAGGATAGATATGTTCCTGATATATATCTTACTTGGGAGTTAGAAACTGAACAACGATTTACATGTTTACAATATCCTGAGGAGAGACGAGTTGCTGCTGCTGTTTGTGCTTTCACTAGTTTTGCATGTGTATGGTGGTCTGAACATTGTAGATTATATCCTATTCCAACTACTTGGGCTGCTTTGAAAACTGCTATGCGTACGCGTTGGGTTCCACCATATTATCAACGTGAGTTGCTTCAAAAATTGCAGCGTTTAAGACAAGGGAAAATTTTTGTAGAAGAATATTATCAGGAATTACAAACTGGCATGATTAGATGTGGTATTGTTGAGGAGAATGAAGCTATGCTTGCACGTTTTCTGGGTGGATTAAATAGAGAGATTCAGACCATTCTAGACTATAAGGAGTATACTAATATCACTCGTTTATTCCATCTTGCTTGTAAAGCTGAACGTGAAGTGCAGGATCGACAAGCATTGGCGCGAACTAACTTTTCTGCAGGCCGACCTTCATCATGGACACCGCGTGCATCTTCTACTTCAACTGCACCAGCACCTCAATCAAGTGCCTCCTCCAGTCGTGATACAAGAAAACAGGCACAACCACCATTATCTGCCAAGAGCGCACCTGCCGGGCATGCACAGAGTTCTTCTTCCATGGCATCAACAGGGCACACAAGTGATATTATTTGTCGTCGTTGTATGGGAGGAGGTCATTATGCGAGAGAATGCAAATCTCCGCGTGTGATGATTGCTACTGCGGATGGTGGATATGAGTCCGCTAGTGACTATGATGAGGAGACTTTGGCTCTTATTACACGTGAAGAACATGGTGGAGATGATTCTGATCATGAGACGCAATACATGGCTCCTGAAGACGCTGACAGGTATGAATGTTTAGTTGCTCAACGTGTTTTGAGTGTGCAGGTCACACAAGCTGAGCAAAATCAGAGGCACAATTTGTTCCATACCAAGGGAGTTGTGAAGGAACGTTCTGTGCGCGTCATCATAGACGGAGGTAGTTGCAACAACTTGGCTAGCATGGAGATGGTGGAGAAGCTTTCTCTCACCACAAGACCACATCCACATCCTTACTACATCCAATGGTTCAACGACAGCGGCAAGGTTAAGGTAACACGTACTGTTCGTGTGCATTTTAGTATCTCTACATATGCTGATTATGTTGATTGTGATGTGGTACCTATGCAAGCATGTTCCTTATTACTTGGTAGACCATGGCAATTTGATAAAAATTCTGTACACCATGGTAGAAACAATCACTAT
>NW_025258918.1:0-1746 GCF_018294505.1 Triticum aestivum
ATAGTGATTGTTTCTACCATGGTGTACAGAATTTTTATCAAATTGCCATGGTCTACCAAGTAATAAGGAACATGCTTGCATAGGTACCACATCACAATCAACATAATCAGCATATGTAGAGATACTAAAATGCACACGAACAGTACGTGTTACCTTAACCTTGCCGCTGTCGTTGAACCATTGGATGTAGTAAGGATGTGGATGTGGTCTTGTGGTGAGAGAAAGCTTCTCCACCATCTCCATGCTAGCCAAGTTGTTGCAACTACCTCCGTCTATGATGACGCGCACAGAACGTTCCTTCACAACTCCCTTGGTATGGAACAAATTGTGCCTCTGATTTTGCTCAGCTTGTGTGACCTGCACACTCAAAACACGTTGAGCAACTAAACATTCATACCTGTCAGCGTCTTCAGGAGCCATGTATTGCGTCTCATGATCAGAATCATCTCCACCATGTTCTTCATGTGTAATAAGAGCCAAAGTCTCCTCATCATAGTCACTAGCGGACTCATATCCACCATCCGCAGTAGCAATCATCACACGCGGAGATTTGCATTCTCTCGCATAATGACCTCCTCCCATACAACGACGACAAATAATATCACTTGTGTGCCCTGTTGATGCCATGGAAGAAGAACTCTGTGCATGCCCGGCAGGTGCGCTCTTGGCAGATAATGGTGGTTGTGCCTGTTTTCTTGTATCACGACTGGAGGAGGCACTTGATTGAGGTGCTGGTGCAGTTGAAGTAGAAGATGCACGCGGTGTCCATGATGAAGGTCGGCCTGCAGAAAAGTTAGTTCACGCCAATGCTTGTCGATCCTGCACTTCACGTTCAGCTTTACAAGCAAGATGGAATAAACGAGTGATATTAGTATACTCCTTATAGTCTAGAATGGTCTGAATCTCTCTATTTAATCCACCCAGAAAACGTGCAAGCATAGCTTCATTCTCCTTAACAATACCACATCTAATCATGCCAGTTTGTAATTCCTGATAATATTCTTCTACAAAAATTTTCCCTTGTCTTAAACGCTGCAATTTTTGAAGCAACTCACGTTGATAATATGGTGGAACCCAACGCGTACGCATAGCAGTTTTCAAAGCAGCCCAAGTAGTTGGAATAGGATATAATCTACAATGTTCAGACCACCATACACATGCAAAACTAGTGAAAGCACAAACAGCAGCAGCAACTCGTCTCTCCTCAGGATATTGTAAACATGTAAATCGTTGTTCAGTTTCTAACTCCCAAGTAAGATATATATCAGGAACATATCTATCCTCAAATGGTGGAATATTCAATTTCAGTTTAGGAATATGGACATCATCTCGTACCTGAGGTGGTGGTGCAGGCCTACCATTACGAATATATACCTGAGGTCGACCTGCTGGTGGTGGTGCTGGTGGCTGCACGTAGTTCAGATTTTGATCAACCTCATCCTCATAATCGCCCGCATACTCATCATCCTCCGCATGAACCGCAGGAGCCACAGAAGTATCAACAGCAGCACCAATAGTTTGGCCAAACGCAAGAGGGACACGGCTCGCTCGGCGGAGGTCTGTTTCGCGACGTGGAGGTAGTCGTCGTTGTTGTTGTTGTTGGAGAGGTGCGTTAGGTGCAGCGGGTGGTGGTGGTGGAAGACGCGCGAGCAATTCATTAAACTTGTTATCGAGCTTTGTTTCGAACGTCTTCTCCATGCCATCTATCTTCTCCATGGCCTCTTCAAATCTGTTTAACACATCTTG
>NW_025258919.1:0-1746 GCF_018294505.1 Triticum aestivum
GCAACTAGACTAAATTGCCACGCCAACTGAGCATATGTGTGTGCAACTAGTGTCCTGCCAACTAAACATCAGTGTGTGTGCAACTAGACTAAATTACAAGCCAACTAAGCATATGCGTGTGTAATTAGTCTTCCTGCCAACTAAACATCAATGTGTGTGCAACTAGACTACATTACAAGCCAACTAAATATCAATGTATGTGCAACTAGACTACATTACAAGCCAACTAAATATCAATGTGTGTGCGACTAGACTACATTACAAGAGGAGGTTGCACATCGACTTTCGTCGAGGCAATAGACTAGTCGCACATCAAAGTTGTCGTGGTTGCTAGGTTGTAACCTCATACGAAGGCGCAGCTCCAAACATTAGTTTTGGAAAAAAATTGCACGATGTAGTAATAAAGTTGCACAATGCAGTAATAGAGTTGCACTATATAGCTCCAAAGTTGGCATCGAAAAAAATTCGTCAAAATATACCCATGCGGGATCTAGTTTCAAAGATCTCACCTGTATACAACTTTTCTGCACCCTCATGGTCTATGGATGTGCATTTTTTCACCATTCAACAAATTCATGTCAGTGAGATGTGCAACTTTATCTGTTGCCCTGGCCAACTGCCTAGCAGATTCTGTGCAACTACTTCTATTGCCCCTGCCAACTACTTCCAATGACCGTGTCCAACTGAAAACAACTATATGTGCAAGTAGAACTACTATAGATGCCAACAAAAAATGATCGTCGTGTGTGCACTTTCCAATGACCGTGTCCAATTGAAAACAACTATGTGTGCAACTAGAACTACTATAGATGCCAACCAAAAATAATTCTTGTGTGTGCAACTTTTCAATGATTATGTCCAACTGAAAACAACCATGTGTGCAACTGGAACTACTATAGATGCCAACAAAAAATGATCACCGTGTATGTAACTTCCGAATGACCGTATCTAACCGAGAACAATTATGTGCGTAATATCTAGAAGTACTGTAGATGCCAACAAAAAATGATCGCTGTGTGTGCAACTTCCCAATGATCGTATCCAACTGAGAACAAATATGTGTGCAATTAAATTAAACCTACTATAGATGCCAACAAAAATGATCACCATATGTGCAACTTTCCAATAATCATGTCCAACGAAAAACAACTATGTGTGCAACTAAAACTACTATAGATGCCAACTAAAACTACCCTGTAAATACTTGTTCTGGATCTGCAAGTGGCGAAGGTGCCGTTTCAGGATGCAGAGGCTTCTGATCTGGGTACTGCAACACTTTGTAGTTGTACGCAGTCTGAGCAGAAATGTTGGCAGAGATTCTCTATCTTCCCATGCTGCGGCCTGTAATTACTAGATGCAGTGGACGAGGACTCCAACACGTCCCTGCAGCAACGAACCAACACATCCAATCTATTCATTCCCGGCAAGGAAACATGAAAAATTGATGGATTTGTTAGGGGCAAATCATCGCATCAGGCCAGGGAAGAAGAGAGAGAAAGAGAGCAAAAGGAGTGGATGAGGAGAAGATACGACCTTCTTGGGGCACTAGGCATGTCATCGGGGCACAGATCGAATCAGCCGTTTGGTAAGTCACTGGGAACCACGTCGCCAAGCGAGCGGAAGCACAAGCCCATGGAGGGCCGCGTGCCGTGGCGACGACAACCGCCGGTTGGTCTACATCTGCTGGATCTCGCCGTCACCGGGATCCGGGGAGGAGAGGAACTCCCAGCCTCACGTCGTTGGCTG
>NW_025258920.1:0-1746 GCF_018294505.1 Triticum aestivum
AAATTAGTAATTCCAGAAAATTTACCAAGCAAAAATCCAGAATCGTTTTGCAACTATGGATGCCTAGTGCACTCAGTTGATCTTGAGTAACCTAAAACCTGTAGACAGTAGACACTTGTATGGATTCTTTACCAAAAAAATGCATGAATTGACGAGATTCTGGAGATACTAGAAATCGCACGTGCATGCAAATTAGTTAACCTGGGTGGAAATGAAGGCAGCCGTGGGACAGCTTGTAGACTTACGAGTCGATGGCCTTCCTGCAAGGCAATTAAGCACATCGATCAGGGTGAGCGAGGATGGAAAGGAGACAAGAGGGAGGAGTGGAGAGACCAGGCGTGGAAGCAGGGGACCATCGCCACGAGCAACGAAGGGGGCTGGGGATCGATGCGGACTGCGACACGGCCGCCGGCGGGCGAAGCCGTCACCCGCCGCGAAGCCTCCTGCAGCACAGCTCGCCTCGCTGCTGCCTCCGGCCAACCTTCCACCCCCAGTGCCGCACTCATCAGGGGTCGACCAGCAGCTACCACGAGCTCGCCGCCGACACCTCTCTCCGTCGCCGCCGAAACTGCTCGCCGCTTTCGATCCAAGAACTACGGAGGTTATCCGTTCATTTCCTTTTTTTTTCTTTGACGAAAAGAGTGGGTTTGCCAACCGTCGCTTGAAAAAAAAATATAGTCCGGCTGGAGAGCGTCTGGCTTGAAGAGCGGTGCGATGGGCCAGGGAGCAGGGTCCTGGCTGGCTGGGTTGTTCGACCAGGGTGAAGAATTCTTATTCTTCACCCTGGGTCTTAAATAGACTTTCCAACACAAGGTGCTTGCCAAAAGATAAAATGTAAAAAGGAAAGGTGAAAATCACCATGACTCGTGCATAAGGGTAAGAGATAAAAGTAAAAGATAGGCCCTTCGCAGAGGGAAGCAGAGGTTGCCATGTGCTTTCAGGTTTGTATGCACAAAATCTTAATGCAAAAGAACGTTACTTTATATTGCCACTTGTGATATGGACCTTTATTATGCAGTCCGTCACTTTTATTTCTTCCACATCACAAGATCGTATAAAGCTTATTTCCTCCACACCAATCAATCATACATAATTAGAGGGCAATTTTTATTGGTTGCACCGATGACAACTTACTTGAAGGATCTTACTCAATACATAGGTAGGTATGGTGAACTCTCATGGCAAAACTTGGTTTAAGGATATTTGGAAACACAATTAGTATATCTACTTAGTGCAAAGAATTTGGCTAGCATGAGGGGGAAAGGCAAGCTCAATGTGTTGGGCGATCCATGACAATATACTTTATTTCAGATATAAGAAAACATAACCCATTACGTTGTCTTCCTTGTCCAACATCAACCTTTTAGCATGTCATATTTTAATGAGTGCTCACAACTACAAAAGATGTCCAAGATAGTATATTTATATGTGAAATCCCTCTCCCTTCAATATTCTTTCATGAATTGTTCAAGTGACCAGTTCTATGTTTGCTAACTTTCAATAAGTTTACTACCTATACTTATTACGTGTGAAGTCATTACTCCCCATGTTATAAGCATACGAAACATATATAAATTCAGATTTATGACATTCAACTTATTCAACCATTTACTCCTAGGATATACATGAAGCACATGAGTAAATGACAAACTACTTCAAAAGATATGAGTGAAGAACACTGAGTAGTCAAATAATTAAATAGCCATGGGAGGATTCTTTTTCATTCAAAAATTCAGATCCAATGAT
>NW_025258921.1:0-1746 GCF_018294505.1 Triticum aestivum
GACCCACTACGCCGCCGCCCCTACCCACTCCGCCGCCGCCCCTACCCACTCCGCCGCCGCCCCTACCTGCGCCACCGCCCTGCCTCCTCGGGCCCCCCTCCCCACTTGCCCCCTCGTGCTTCCCCTCTCCCTCTCCGCCTTCTCCTCTCCCCCAGATCCGCGTCAACAAGCCGCGCGCGCCGCGCCCATCGCCGGCCACCTTGCACCGCCGTGGCAACCGTCGACCTCATGCCACACCGACGTTCTGCTGTCCCGCGCCGCCGTTCTGCATTTTTCATTAAGGTTAGTCTTCATTCCATTTTGCAAGGGTGTGCCGGCTCGTGGCCCGGGCGGCGACAGGGGCTTCTTCGATTGGGGCTGGTGGCTGATTTCGTGGCTGCTCTCGTAGGGACCAAGGTCGGGTACAGGCCCGGGGTGGTTGTCGGCGGGAAGGACCTGGAGCACGACTGCGGGGCGCACTGTGGGATCGGCTACTTCATCGAGCCGCTCCTTTTGCTCGGGCTCTTCGCCATGTCGCCATTGTCCATTCGTATCAAAGGTGAAGGGCGTTTGCTTACCCTATTTCTGCTTGAGGTCAATTGATTCATTGCCATGTTCTCTACTAGAACTCTGTAATTGCGATGCTATCTGAGCCAGAGGTCATGCGATTAGGTTGTTCTAGATAGAATTATTAGCTAGCCAGTCTGATTCATTGTTCGGTGCAATGGGTTGTTTTAGTTAGTGTATATGTGTGACTTATGTGAGTGGACTCTGTTCTGGTGTGGACTGTTTTCAAAAAGGTGGTTTTATATGTGTGACTTATTGGTTTTCACAAAGCTTGTTCTTGGGCTAAGTTACTTTCTGTTGGTTGCTGAGCTAAGTTTTAGCATATCTTGGCACAGGCACGGATGCCACAAACACACTGCCATGATCATTTTGTGGTTTTAGCATATCCAAGGAGGTGTTTGTTATTTAGGTGGTGGTAGCTTTCTAGTTGTGTTAAAAGGAGGAGTAATAAGAGTAAGAAAGCAAAGCATTATGGCTTTGTGGTGGTCTCTTTTTGGAGATGGTGTCATGCAGCTCCTCCCTGGATGCTGATGCTGAGAGGTGTCTCTTTTTGGAGATGGTGCGCCACCGCTCTCTACTGCTTGCTGCCACTCTCTACTGCTTCTACTCCATCTCCTTGCACCCCTGATGTTCCTCCTCAGAGTCTGAACCTCAACTTCTTGCTGTTGCTATCTCTCTCAATCTATTCTCTAAATTTCAGTGAACATTGAGAAGTGTATTTGATGTAAGGTTCAGATCTGACTAGCACCGATGACAAAAATGCCTTCTACCTAGATCAGCAAGCCAAAATATTTGTGAGGTGTAAATAAGCAATTTTCTCCTTTTATTTTAGCTAGATAAGAACCACAGCTAATGCACTCTAGATATACTTATCATCTTGTTTCAAAGATTGGCAGAATATCTTATTTTAGCTAGCTAAGCAATTTTCTCCTTTTATTTTAGCTAGATAAGAACCATAGTTAACAAAGATTGGCAGAATATCTTGTTTCAAATATAGCCTATGCATGTCTTGTTTTCTGGTTATGGATATTGTATAGTATTGCATATCTTGTTTTTTTGTAATATAATGCTTACCAAAGGTTTCAATATTTTTCTGTTACCATTGTTCTTTGAGCATAATTCTTTTTCATTTCCTACTATTCTTTTTCATTTCCATTTATATGTGTGAACTTTTATTTTGTCCATATGAAAGCAGAGGAC
>NW_025258922.1:0-1746 GCF_018294505.1 Triticum aestivum
GCTCGCAATAACACCATATCAGATCGGAAACCATAGCCCAGAGGGAACGAAACTCCTGCATACCCAAAAATCAACATCGTCACACGCCTGCATCACCACAAAAAATGCTAGTGTTGCTCTTTTTACCAAAAATAAAAATGTTTATAAGATGGGATTCAAAATTTGGTTATGGTTTTGAAGTTTAAACACAGTGGAGAAAATGTTTGCTTTCGAACTTGGTGGCATTCCTACACGACCAATGTGCCTCACTATAGAAACGGCGAGTGTAGAATTTTGTTATTGACATTAACAGTTAAAAGAAAAGGATCAAATCTAGATACAAAATCCCATAATTTTCAAACAAAGAATTGAGTAAACCAGCACAAACCAAGCAGATCTGCTTGCAAAAGTTCCGCTCCTTGTCATGCACCAAATACTAACATGATCCCCGCTTGAATATAAATTCAGTCCTAGTACTGTCACTCATGTTTGTAAATACCATGGATTTACTGACAGTTCTAAGCTTCTAATTATTATTAACAAAGCTAACACCTAATTATCAGTTTGGACAAAGCTGCACCATAAATATATATCAGACAAATACTCCTACTCCTAATCTGTCACAGAACATATTATTAAAGCTGAGGTGTGTATACCAAAGATAAAAAAATTGTAACATAAAAGGATTAGGCTCCTTTTCACACATTAGTTTGGCCATATTAACCAGTCTTACTGTAAAGATCATAGATATTGCAAAGCTAATGGAACATGGGATCAGGAGACCAAACCCGGTGCCGGACGGCAGGAGGATGCCAGCATCCACTTGGTGAATCCCGCTATGAATCTTCTACATTAGTGGCTCGACCCCCAACAACGACGCTTCTGCTAAGCCGCAGAAAAACACAACCAATGTTAAATCTCTGAATAGCGAAGCTCAAAAAGAGCGCGTTGCAATTACGTGCAAACAAAAAAAAGATGGAGCTAGTATCAATTTCAGGAATATTTCTCCAAAAATGTGCAGTCATGCACAACATTTTCAATTCTAAGTTGCCTTATGGTGTGTCTAGAGATTCATGCACTTTGATCAAACAGAGACTGTCAGGACCCCGACTCGATGTCACATCGATCTAGCCGGTAACACTACATATCACTTTGCGGCCTCACGCACGGTATTCCCACGGGTGTCGCCTTACCTTTGCCCGGGACCGTTTGCGCCTTTTGGCTCACGTATATGATAGTGTCGCTAGCATCCATATGATAAAGAGCCCGGGCCGACAAGACTAGTCGTAAACCCAAAGTGGCACAGACTTACAGGGACAGGCATCCATGACCCAGCTTCGAACATGTCGGTCATCAGCAAGTGGGTCCGGGCTGTAGCACTGGGCTAGCAGGACTCCGGTAAACCGGGCTGTAGCGGGCTAACAGGACTCCGGTACTCAAAGCGTGACATTTCCCCGAAGGGACAGACACAGGAACGAAGAAGGACACATGCCGGCCAGCCTAAGTGTTCCAGAGCAGTAGCAAGCTACCATGGCTCAGCGGTAACACTAGGAGACATTTCCCAGTAAGAGAGGCTACTAAAGATAAACAACTAGATAGTCAGATCCCACACATACCAAGCATTTCAATCATACACACAATATGCTCGATATGTGCAAATACAACGAAGCATCACAACATGACTCTATGACACAAGTACTTTATTTAAGGCTCAGGGAGCCATACATATCATACACACAGGTACGGGTCTCACGACCCAACATACAA
>NW_025258923.1:0-1746 GCF_018294505.1 Triticum aestivum
GGTGACGATGGTGATCATGACGGTGCTTTGGAGATGGAGATCAAAGGCACAAGATGATGATGGCCATATCATATCACTTATATTGATTGCATGTGATGTTTATCCTTTATGCATCTTATTTTGCTTAGTTCGACGGTAGCATTATAAGATGATATCTCACTAAATTTCAAGGTACAAGTGTTCTCCCTGAGTATGCACCGTTGCGAAAGTTCGTCATGCCGAGACACCACGTGATGATCGGGTGTGATAAGCTCTACGTTCACATACAATGGGTGCAAGCCAGTTTTGCACACGCGGAATACTCGGGTTAAACTTGACGAGCCTAGCATATGCAGATATGGCCAAGTAACAATGGAGACCGAAAGGTCGAGCGTGACTCATATAGTAGATATGATCAACATAGTGATGTTCACCATTGAAAACTACTCCATCTCACGTGATGATCGGACATGGATTAGTTGATTTGGATCACGTGATCATTTAGATGACTAGAGGGATGTCTATCTAAGTGGGAGTTCTTAAGTAATATGATTAATTGAACTTTAATTTATCATGAACTTAGTCCTGATAGTATTTGCATATCTATGTTGTAGATCAATAGATCACGTTTAGCTCCCCTATTTTATTTTTGATATGTTCCTAGAGAAAACTAAGTTGAAAGATGTTAGTTGCAATGATGCGGATTGGATCCGTGATCTGAGGATTATCCTCATTGCTGCACAGAAGAATTATGTCCTTGATGCACCGCTAGGTGACAGACCGATTGCAGGAGCAGATGCAGACGTTATGAACGTTTGGCAAGCTCGATATGATGAATACTTGATAGTTTAGTGCACCATACTTTACGGCTTAGAATCGGGGCTTCAAAGATGTTTTGAATGCCACGGAGCATATGAGATGTTCCAAGAGTTGAAATCAGTATTTCAGACTGATGCCCATGTCGAGAGGTATGAGACCTCTGACAGTACTTTGCCTACAAGATGGCAGAGAATAGCTCAACCAGTGAGCATGTACTCAGATTGTCTGGGTACTACAATTGCTTGAATAAAGTGGGAGTTAATCTTCCAGATAAGATAGTAATTGACAAAGTTCTCTAGTCACTGTCACCAAGTTACTAGAACTTCGTGATGAACTATAATATGCAAGGGATGACGAAAGAATTCCCGAGCTCTTCGCGATGCTAAAATCGGCGAAGGTAGAAATCAAGAAAATTCATCAATTGTTGATGGTTAACAAGACCACTAGTTTCAAGAAAAGGGCAAAGAAAAAGAAAGGGAACTTCAAGAAGAATGGCAAGCAAGTTGCTGCTCACGTGAAGAAACCCAAGTCTGAACCTAAGCCTGAAATAGAGTGCTTCTACTGCAAAAGGGAATGGTCACTACAAGCGGAAATACCCCAAGTATTTGGCGGATAAGAAGGATGGCAAAGTGAACAAAGGTATATTTGATATACATGATATTGATGTGTACTTTACTAGTGTTTATAGCAACCCCTCAGTATTTGATACTAGTTTAGTTGCTAAGATTAGTAACTCGAAACGGGAATTGCAGAATGAATAGAGACTAATTAAGGTTGAAGTGACGATGTGTGTTGGAAGTGGTTCCAAGATTGATATGATCATCATCGCACACTCCCTATACTTTCTGGATTAGTGTTGAACCTAAATAAATGTTATTTGGTGTTTGTGTTGAGCATAAATGTGATTTGATCATGTTTATTGCAATACAGTTATTCATTTAAAGTCAA
>NW_025258924.1:0-1746 GCF_018294505.1 Triticum aestivum
GGTGGCGAGCGCCGATGCCGCCTCGGCCACCTCCTGCTTCCACCGAGTCGTTCCCGAGCCTCCCCCTCACGCCTCGTGTCCCCTCGCCCCTCTTCCTCCCTCGCTGCTCCCTCTCTCTTCCCCGAACGCTCTTCCCCCCTCCTCTGTTTTCCTCCCCGAACGGAGCCGCCGCCACCGACGAGAGCCACCGTGGCTACCGGCCACCCCACGGCTCCCCGACGCCTCCCAGAGCTCCGCGGGTCCTCCCTCTACCTCCTCAACGAGCCACGAGGCCCCGGACGTGCCGCATCGCTGCCATCGCCGTCGTCTTCTACCTCGGAACCGCCGGCCATCTTCGTCAAATTCGTCGGCTCCGGTGCCTCCCCGAGCTCGACGAGGCCACCACTGCACCCGCTGTGAGCTCCTGTGCTGTTTCCCCCTCTCCGTTCTCTCGTTTGCACACCGCAGCTGCCACTTTGCCGACGACCGGAGCTCGCTGCCGCCGGCCATGTTGCCGTCGCGGCCATGGCTTGTTTCGGTCGCGTCCGAGCACGGCTTTGAGCTCGTGGGGCTCACAGGAAGCCCGTGCGCAGCTCAGCTTGTCCAAAACTCCACCAGGTCCTCGCGCCCGTTACCACCCGAACCCCGGCGCCGCCGCGAGCTCCGTTCCGACGAGCTCCAGCGCCCCCGCCACCACCCTCCTGCTCCTTTGGATACGGGAGAGCACGGGCTACGCCCCGGTGGTCTCCGCGCGCTTTTCCGCCGCCTGTAGCCCATTCCGGCGAAGCACCGCCGCACGGTTTGGTCGTTGCCAGCCGAACCCCGGCGAGGCTGACGTGGCGGCTTATTTAGCGCTAATCCCCACCATTAGCCACCCCACCAGCCGCTGACAGTGGGCCCCAGAGCCAAGTCAACCCTGGTCAGTGCGGGTTTGACCCAGGGTTAACCCCAGTGTCACTGACGTGTGGCCCCCACACGTCAGGTTTGACCTGGTCAGCCCTGCTGACGCCTCTGTGACGTCACGCTGACGCAGTAATTGTTTTTCTGGATTTTAAATAATTCAGGAAATTCCAGAAAATAGCTAAAACTTCAATAAATCATTGAAAATTAACCGTAACTCCAAATTAAATAATTTATATATGAAAAATTATCAGAAAAATTCAAGGAATCCATCTGTACCATTTTCATGCATGTTAGAACAACTTATAGGTGCTGTTTAGCACAAATCAATTAAATGGCATTTGAATAATCACATATGGAGTTTGAATTTGAATCTTGTATTCAAACCAACTTCATTTCATCTGTTGCTAGTTGCATTAGCCCAAAACACATTCATTTTACCATGTCATGATCATGCATCATATTGTGCATTGCATTGATTGTGTTCCCTTCTGTGTTGCCGGTATTTGTCCCCTCTCGATAGACGTGATACCGAGGATGTGATCATTGACACTGATGAAGACTCAATGTTATCTTCAGAAGTGCCAGGCAAGCAAAACCCCCTTGTTCATTCCGATACAATCCTACTCTCTCGCTCCTGCTCTCTTTTACTGCATTAGGACAACATCGATTCATCTGTTACTTGCTGCGGTAGCTGAACCCCTTTATCCTCTGCATGACCTGTCATTCCACAGTAATTAGATGAAACCCACTAGCATGAGTAGGAGTTGTTTGAGCCCTGTTGTGCCTACTCATTCATGTTTGTTTGTCATGCCTGCTACTGCTTAGAGTTGAGTCAGGTCTGATTCATCGGGGATGAATCAGAGG
>NW_025258925.1:0-1746 GCF_018294505.1 Triticum aestivum
AATCTTTATGTAGAAAATTATATATGTTGCATACCGTTTTATATATCTAGTCACACCAAAGACACGGTAAGCCAGCTTAGCATGAACCTTTTGGCACTATGGTCTTTGCAATATGTAGTTGTGGCAATAACTTGATATCGTCTAAGCTCCTTCACGCACAAGTTTGCTTTTAAAAAAGTTTTGATTTGCATAATCCACCATTCATAAATTGTGAACAACCAAAAGGTTTTGTTGATCCCTCCTTTCCTAAACGTGCATGTGCCCTCCCCCCATGCATGGCAACAACTATAGTATTTTTTTGTGTCCAAGCATCGTTCGTTATTCCCTAACAAAAAACACGAGGGCATGTTATCCTCTTTCATTAGTTCGGGCCACATCAAGAAAGATCTGGCTTGCAACTAGCGGCCTGCCACGCGCCCGATGGAATCTAGGTATGGCTAGACACAGCCATGGGCAACACAAATGCTCGTTTGTTTAGTCCCACATCGGCCAGCCGGGGAGAGACGGTCTGGTTTATAAGGAAGAGCGCTGCAGCTAGCATCGTCCCTTCGGGGACATCCGATAAAATTGGAACGATACAGAGAAGATTAGCATGGCCTCTGCGCAAGGATGACACGCACAAATCGAGAAATGGTCCAAATTTTTTTGAGATTTCCGCGCAAGTCCCTGGAGCCTTTTTTCTTGCACTTGCATGTGCAGCTATTCGTACAGAAAGGCCCTTTAGTTTCCTTTCTCTATCAGAAGAGCACAACGAGGTTATTCCTAAACGTGCATGTGCCCTCCCCCCACGTGCGGCAACAACTATAGTATTTTTTTGTGTCAAGCATCGTTTGTTATTCCCTAACAAAAAACACAAGGGCCCATTATGCTCTTCCATTAATTTGGGCCACATCAAGAGAGATCCGGCTTGCAACTTGCGGCCTGCCACGCGCCCTATGGAAAGGCCCTGGGCAAAACAAACGCTCGTTTGTTTAGTCCCACATCGGCCAACCGGGGAGAGTCGGACTAGTTGATAAGGCAGAGCGCCGCAGCTAGCATCGTCCCTGGAACGATACAAAGAAGATTAGCATGGCCCCTGCGCAAGGATGACACGCACAAATCGAGAAATGGTCCAAATTTTATTTGAGATTTTCCGCGCAAATCACTGGAGCCTTGTTTCTTGCACTTGCGTGTGCAGCTATTCGTACCGAAAGGCCCTTTAGTTTACTTTATCTATCAGAGAGGTCCTCAATACTGCCTTTTTAAATTTTGATCCACACGCTTTCTCTTCTTTGTTATTGCAGATATAACCTTTCTGGAGTAACTTTTACCTTTTTAATATATTATCACACGTTTATGGATTAGTCTTCCGTTTCAGTCCTCCCACATGTAGTGTGTTCCTTCAATTTTTTATTGTCTTTGTTCCTTACCATCAACTGTGATTCGGTCATAACGCAAAAAAATATGTTTCATTAGTCTAATTTGTTTATGTTACCACCTAAAAAACTCATCAAAGACTTGTGAGAAAACTCTCTCGGACACTAGGCTGGATTGTGGTACACTTGAAAGAATCTCATCTTCAAACCTTTTTGTCTTTAGTGTACAATAACCAGTGGTCGATGAATTACATAGGTCAACCGGTGAAATCTAAATCTTTATGTAGAAAATTATATATGTTGCATACCGTTTTATATATCTAGTCACACCAAAGACACGGTAAGCCAGCTTAGCATGAACCTTTTGGCACTATGGTCTTTGCAATATGTA
>NW_025258926.1:0-1746 GCF_018294505.1 Triticum aestivum
TGTGTGTGTGTGTGTGTGTGTGTGTGTGTGTGTGTGTGTGTGTGTGTGTGCCTGGGCACCTAGCTGGTTTTACATTAATGCGTCGTGGATCCAAACCCATTAAATTTTGCATGCAAGATTTTTCCATTTATGATATTTCCCTTCCAAAGTTAGCACGTATGCATTTGTTTCTAAATAAATACACGCATGCATAACTTCCCTTGCGTGCATGATCTCCATTTGGTTCTTTCCAAAACAAATGTATGTACGTACAAAATCAATATACTCGAATGTGCAATATCCAGAATTTCGAGGGTACGGACTATCGTTCCAATATACTTTGAAGGTATGTACATATACCCAATATATTAGTGGGTGCATATATACACTATGCATGAGAATTGCGCATGCGTACCCTATAAAAGGTAGTACTGTTCTAAGCATGTACCTTACGGAAATTATATCCCAAAAATGTTGCGTATGTCAAAAATCTGACATTTAAATATTGTAGAGAGAAATTTATGAGTACATACCCATATTATTTTTTTAATTATATTCTTATATTACTAGGGACATAACATTATAAATAGTGTGTAACATGCTTTAAATAGCCTAACGAATCAAACATCATATAATAACCTAATATTATATTTTGTATCATATTCTCGTACATAGAGACATGCTCGAGATTTCAAATACATACTAACGAGATACAATGTATATACCCAAAAATATCATGGGTATGCAAATATCTCAAAATATGTTCAGTATGTGCACAAATCTGGTACAAAAAATGATAAACTCTTTTCTAGTACATGTATTCTCGTTCAAGACATACCCGTAAATGATACTCGGGACATACCCAAAAATGATATGCCCCCATAATATAATTAAAATGTGGTATACTCAAAAGTTATATACCCAATAACATTATACGCGCATGTGATCTCAACTTTAATATGCAGTGTCAGTTGAAAATATGTCAAAGGTAGGTATATATACCTAAGACGTCTGTACATGTATATGTATAGTATACACAAGGACTGCACACGCATACCTCATAAAAATACTAAGGTTGAATGTATATACCTTGAGAGGACTTTCCATTCTTACGTACAATGAAATAAATTAAGAAGAAATTGTAGTTATCACTTTTCTATTTGACGCATGACATTAAGGCACATAAATCATACATTTATTGTTACTTACCAATTATTTTCATACAACATATATGGAAGGTGCTTAATATATTCGCACCCTTCATAATCTGCATGCATCAGGCTAAGATCCAACGGTCACGGTGTAAGGAGCCTGGGCACCTAGGTGTCCCAAACTGTCGTCCTATATATATTCTAATAACACCGTTAAGACCTTATTCTGCTAACAAAAAAGCTTATTCTGCACACCTTCCACCTGCGCTCGGTCAAACCCCACCCCGGTCAAGCTCCTCCACCTATCCACCTTCTTCTTCCCTGCGGCGCACATCCCCACTCGCCACGCCCTTGCCTCACCTTCCTCCTGCGGCCACCTCCTACCACTCCCTCCGCGCCGGCCCGCCCAGCCCCGCCGGCATCCCCCCGCGCAGCCCCACCCCCACGGCCACACGCCGCCCCGCCTCCTCTTCCTTGTGACCAGGCCGCCCGCCTCCTCTTCCTCCCGCCCGGCGCCGCCCCGCCTCCTCTTCCTCCCACCCGGCGCCGCCGTGCCTCCACTTCACCACCCCGTCCAACGTCTTCCCCCCGTCGTGCGCCCCCGCATCTCGCATCA
>NW_025258927.1:0-1746 GCF_018294505.1 Triticum aestivum
CCCCACCCCCTTAAAATCAGGGGGGAGATGATTAGATTAGAAAGAGAAAAGGAAAAAAAATAGTCGTAGGATGAAGTGGGAGCACGGATGGGAGCATGGGAAAGGAGCATGCAAGCCGGATCCATCCGGGTACAATGATAATTGGAAGGAGCTAGATTATATAGTTAATTACAGCCTAATGTTGATCTATGTAATTAATGGAATTTACACTCTATTATGGCGTGTTGCTCACAAGCACATGCTCCGTGGACATACGGGTAGAATCCATTAACAGAAAAATATGATTGTGGATGGTAATTTGATCTGGACTCTATCCCGGAAACTAGTTGTAAGGATTAGTAATCTTATCTGTATAAGAGGTGAACTCTTTGTAAAGACAGTATAAAAAGGTCCCTACCCTCTAGCTTCTGATATGCCAATTGTGAGCGGCACCACGGATAAGCGCAGAGGACTAGGGGTAGACCAGAAACCATAAGATCTTACACTTTCTCAAAGTGTCGACCGTAGTACTTTATGAAAAAAAAAAGGGGGGCTTTTTTGATTCAAATTATTCTTACAACACGAAAATAGGAAAAAGTAGGATTATAGTGTGTCATGTCACCTTAATTCCAATAGAAGTTTGATTGAATGGATATTTTCCACTAAAATAGAGTGCAAATTAATTATAAATAGAATTTCCTAGGGATTCTTGTCCTACAAATCAAACGACCCACATAAGAAAAGATCTCCTAAATGTCCAGATCCTGTAAAGGTCCTATGGAATTCCATCTAATCAAAGGAGCCTTAAATTTGTTAGGGCATCTATTTTCTATCATATCTTTTGTTAAAGGATTTCACAGGGCGTACTATTTCTGTTGCCAACCAACTGTATCTTTCTTATTAGTAAATAAAATATACACCGCACTAGATTTTTTGTGAGAAAATTAGATCACATTGTAAGACATACATAAATTTAGCCATGCATCAGAGCATTTCTAATCCATCCCCAATAGTTTCTTCATAACTCTATTGGAAGTTAGAGCATCTCTAGTGATCCAGCAACCCCCGCAACTGAATGAGCCGCAAAATTGGATTATGGGCTCCCGTAAATTTCATTTACGGGACGACACGCATGGAGACATAACACATCACCGGCATCCTCTTTGGCGGCGGCATATCTGGTGCTCTTCTTGGTGTCACCAGCCGTAGGTGACACCGAGTACATACAGCATGTGCATGACTTACAATCCGAGCCATTCCAGAAAGCATACAATGAATTAGAGAATATATGTATAGATAATAAGCTGAGGCTAGAGTTTAGCAAGAGTCAGGCACATTTCTTCCTCGGACCGCGGAGGGGTCCAGCGAAGCACACTACGCCCGGGAGGATGATACGCTTCAAACTGCTGAGACGCGGGGAGGACGAAGTCACGATGCACATAGCAGACGATGACCTGTACCATCTCGGGTACAGCAAGAAGGTACAGGCGTACCAGTTGAAAGGGTGGGGGAGCTGTTTGCCAATTGTGATCCTCTGACAATCGAGCTCCCCTTCGACGAGAAGTACAAATCGATCCTGCCAGCGAGGGGGTCTAGCGGTCACAGAGAACTAGTGAAGCTTGCACTGAGTAGACGCAGTCTCGGTCCTCTCCAACTATAATCCTGCAACCAAACCACTGAAAGACCTGCTGGTGGCATGTGCGAAGCAAACCTTTGTTAGAGAATATTGTAATTCAAAAAATATTCATACGATCGCGCAAGATCTAT
>NW_025258928.1:0-1746 GCF_018294505.1 Triticum aestivum
GTGAATTTTCGGAAAAGCTTGAAGCAACATGGACTGGTATGGCAGCTCATTGACTACAATAGGGTGATACTGTTAGTAAAAGAATATATGCTATGAGAGGTCAGATTTGTGGTTTGGAAACACAACAATGTCGTGAAATTGGTCATTCAACATAGCTGCAGACTTCTAGACAACTCCTAGACTTGAACACTTGCCCTGCAAAGCAACCAAATAAATATGTGAATAAGCACATCAGAACTTGATCGAGCCAACAAAAATTTCTTCTAAACTACTCCCTGTTACACTTCAGATATCTTCAGATATGCATTGTACGTGACTTGTAGGCACCGTACGTTACTTGTAGCGTATTTCAGTAGGATTCTTCGGTTAGAGGCTAGGAGGTGTTTATCTTCTGTAACCATAATTCTCTATCTCCTCCTGGCTTGATTCCCAAGTTGTAATCCTAACTGTATGCGCATCAGGACTTCGCACCCCTGCCTATAATACATACAGCGTCCCCTCGATACGAGGTAAGACGTTTTCCGCTTCGTACATGGTAGTCAGAGCTTCTCCTTTTCCCATCGAGAGCTTCTATCGAACCCATCCATCCAAGCCATGTCTTCCTCCGGCTCCTTCTCGCCTAGCCTCAACAACCAGGTCACAGAGAAGTTATCACGCACGAACTACGTGCTATGGCGCACGCAGATAACACGTCAGCTGCGTGGTGCCGGCGTCTTCGCCTACATCGACGGCACCAACCCGGAGCCGGTCAAGCTCCTCGTCACCACCAAGGAAGGCAAGGAGACTTCATCGCCCAACCCTCTCCACCCTATATGGGTACGGGAGGATCAGCAGGTCCTTGGCTACCTGCTGAACAACCTCACGAAAGAGGTCCTGGTCACGGTGACCATGGTCACCACGGCGGGTGCACTTTGGACGACGCTCGCGGCCATGTTCTCGTCGCAGTCGGCGAGTCGCATCAACAACATCCGCACCTCCCTCATCAATGCGCAGAAGGGAAACCTCTCGGTGGCCTCCTACTTCCCCGCCATGCGTGGCTATGCCGATGAGCTGGCCGCGGCGGGCAAGCCGATCCAGGACGACGAGATCATCTCGTACATCATCCATGGGTTGGAGGCGGACTACCAACCTCTGGTGTCGGCTCTTGACGCCTGAGTCACTCCTGCGACCCTCGACGAGCTCTTCGCCATGCTGTCCAACTTCGACCAACGCATGGCCCAATTCCAGGGATCCGGTGGCTTCAAATCGTCTGCAAACATGGCGTCGCGCAGACGGGGTGGCGGATCCCGCTCGCGTGGCCCTCCTCGCTACAAGGGGGGGCGATCTAGCGGCGGCGGCAATGACCGCGGCCACTCTCCTCCGCGCTCGGGTGGCCGAGGCCGCGGGCGCGGGCGTGGTGGTGGCAACCGGACACGTCCAGAAACTCCAAGGTGCCAGATCTGCGGGAAGCCCGGCCACACCGCCAAAGATTGTTGGTACAGGTACGATGATGATGCTGATTCTCAAGACGATGACAAGGTAGCTGCTGCCGCTGATGGTTCCTACGGCATTGATACCAACTGGTACGTCGATAGCGGAGCCACAAACCACATCACAAACGAGCTTGAGAAAGTTGCCATGAAAGAAAAATACCGCGGCAAAGATCAAATTCATACTGCCAGCGGAGTAGGTATGGGTATAAGTCACATCGGTCACTCTATATTTCGTACCCCTAGTCGCAACCTACACATTAAGAAAATTTTGCAT
>NW_025258929.1:0-1746 GCF_018294505.1 Triticum aestivum
GGCCTTTAACAGGCGCAAGAGTTGTTGCTTGTCCGGATCCACCCCGGTGCCATCTGCAATGTTATTGTCAGATTTGCACACATGTCGCACTTCACAACATACCTATCTTTCGAAGCATATATTACCAGAGGGGGTCTCCTTGGCCTCCCCTGCCGCGGCTAGTGCGGCCTCAAGTTGGGCTTTGCACTCTTCCAGCTCCTGGGACAGTTGGGTATTCTTTCTGTAAGATCCTGCATAACAAATGATCCTTAAATCAGTTATTCTAACTGTTTCAAGTCTCGGGGGATACTGACATATACAACCATCAAATTTTCTCACCCGTATGTCTTTTACATACTGCTCCATGGCTCTGGCTAGACCATTTTGAGCGGCATGTAGGTACGCATCTCCCGTATTGAAGGCATCCAATGCCTCTTGGGAGAAACAAGCATCGTGAAGAACTGTCCGGCGACGCCTGTGGTTCATGGAACTCTCCACCTCGGAATTGGTGGCAGACAGCCCGTCCGCCTCCTTTGTCGGAGGAGCGTCTGGTGCGCGCCTCGTGTTCGCTTCCGCTTCCGGACCCGGCCTTGGAGCCTGGCTGGTGGAGGCGCGATTGGCAACCTCTCCGGATATAGTCCGGTGAGCGCTCTTTTTCCTGAAGAGAGCGCGAGAGTTAGTATGCCTTGAGGGAATAAAACCTGGGAATAAAATGGCATGCCATACCACTGCGCCGGCGTCTCAATCCGGACCGCACTCCTTTTTAGCCTGCTGGGCCTCGCTGCCCCTTGTTGGCTAGCCATCGCAGGCCCGGCCCTCTGCCTCAAGGACTTCCCCTGCAAAAACGCCATCGGTATATGGTGATCAAAAATAATCACGGATGGATCATCTTAAAAGTACTGGGACTTCGGTCTCGGTTACTTGTGAGGCTGGAAGTAGTCCGGGATAATCGGCCTAATGGCCACCAAGGTGTTGTCCTTGCTCAATTGATGAAACACCCCATCGATCAGCTCCACAGATAAGTCCGGGTCCTCTTGGGAGTCCGGGTCGAAGGACCGTTCCAGGTCCTCGGGTTGTGGAGGAGGGCTGTTTATCTCCTTTACAGCCTGGCGTACCTCCTGTATTGAAATTACTAGACTGAATACTTAACTATGGGAATATGAAACGGATGGGCGAGTGAAAGTGTCCGCTTACCCAACTAGGAGGATTGTACATAGAAAATCCGCCCTGTGGATTGACGCGGAGGAATTCCTCCTCTTCTCCCTTGTATAAAGCGAACAAGATCTTTATTAGAACGACAACCGACTCCGGCCCCTTACGGCCGCACCGAGTGGCGTCGTCCTCCCCGTTGAAATCCCACATGGGTTGGCCTCTATACTGAAGCGGCTGCACCCCCCACATAATGCATGTGGCCTTGACCTCGATCATGGTCAGTCCAGAATGAGCTAACAACCTTATCCGGTTCATCAGGTACAGGATGTCCTTGTCATTTTCCCTCTGAGGGCTCCGTGGACGCCAGCTTAGGCGCTTTTTTAAAGGAGCATTATCGAACTCAGGGAGGCCAATCCGAACAGGGTCCGGCAGGGGGACATCTTCTATATAAAACCATTCTGAAGGCCAGTCTTCGGACGCCTTCTTCGGGGTTCCGGATAGATATCCGGTCCCAGCGATGCGCCATAGTTCGGCTCCGCCCACTTGATATATCGACCCCTCCTGAGAACGGGGTACAAGGCAGAACAGCTTCTTCCACAGCGCGAAATGGGCCTC
>NW_025258930.1:0-1746 GCF_018294505.1 Triticum aestivum
TATATTTTTATTCGCCACATGATATGTGTTTTGCTTGGAGCGTCTTGTATGATATTAGTATTTGCTTTTAGTTTTCCACCATCATTATTGCTGTACATACCTTTTGGGAGAAGCCCACTCGATTGGAATTTATTAGAATACTCTATGTGCTTCACTTATATCTTTTGAGCTAGATAGTTTTTGCTCTAGTGCTTCACTTATATCTTTTAGAGCACCGCAGTGGCTTAATTTTGTAGAAATTGCCAGTCTCTCATGCTTCACTTATATTATTTTGAGAGTCTCTTAGAACAACATGGTATTTTCTATGGTTATAAAATTGGTCCAAGAATGGTAGGCATCCAAGTTGGGTATAATAAAAACTATCATAGGAAGTGAATTGGATGCTATGATCAATTTGATACTTGATAATTGTTTTGAGATATGGAGGTAGTGATATTAAAATCATGCTAGTTGGGTGATTATGAATTTAAAGAATGCTTGTGTTGAAGTTAGCAAGTCCCGTAGCATGCACGTACGGTTAAAGTTGTGTAACAAATTTGAAACATGAGGTGTCCTTGGATTGTGCATCCTTATGAGTGGCGGCGGGGACGAATGATGGTCTTTTCCTACCAATCTATCCCTCTAGGAGCATGCGCGTAGTGCATGGTTTTTGATGGGGACAATTGCATTTTTACCCCTAGTTGGTTCCTACCCACGGGTTTTGCCCTTACTTTTCGAGCTTGCTCAGTTTTGCCCTTACTTTTTCCATCGAGGTCCCTCGAATGCCCTTTGACCATTTGACCAAAACTTTGAAAATTCATAACTAATTCGCATGAACTCAGAAAAATGCAAATAAGATATCAAAATGTTTAGATAAACATTACCTTTATGGGCATATCATTTGCATTCAGGATAAAAGCATCATTTAAACTACCTGAGGTAATTAATGTTATTAACATTATTAAAAATAAATAGGTATAAACAATATTTTTTTTCGTGAATAAAAATTGTATGATTTAGTTATGAATTTTTAAAGTTTTGGTCAAATAGTCAAAGGGCATCCGAGGGACCTCGATGGAAAAAGTAAGGGCAAAACTGAGCAAGCTCGAAAAGTAAGGGCAAAACCCGTGGGTAGGAACCAACTAGGGGTAAAAATGCATTTGTCCCTTTTTGATGACTTGTAGATTTTTGCAATAAGTATATGAGTTCTTTTGACTAATGTTGAGTCCATGGATTATACACACATTTACCTTTCCATCATTGCTAGACTCTTTGGTACCGTGCATTGTCCTTTCTCACCTTGAGAGTTGGTGCAAACTTCGTCGGTGCATCCAAACCCCGTGATATGATACGCTCTATCACACATAAACCCCCTTATATCTTCCTCAAAACAGCCACCATACCTACCTATTATGGCATTTCCATAGCCATTCCGAGATATATTGCCATGCAACTTTCCACTGTTCCGTTTATCATCATGACACGCATTACTATTGTCATATTGCCATTGCATGATCATGTAGCTTACATCGTATTTGTGGCAAGGCCGCTTTGCATAAATTTTCATAGATGTCACTCTTGATTCATTGCCCATCCCGGTACACCACCGGAGGCATTCATATAGAGTCATATCTTGTTCTAGTTTTGAGTTGTAATTCATGAGTTGTAAATCAATAAAAGCGTGATGATCATCATTATTAGAGCATTGTCCCCAGAAAAAAAAGGCCAAAAAAGGAAAGGCCAAAGAAAAAAGAAGAAGAAAAAAAA
>NW_025258931.1:0-1746 GCF_018294505.1 Triticum aestivum
ACTATAAGTGGCATCAGCAAATTAGTTTGTAAATGGCAGATATGTGTGATGTTAAAATCAAAATTGGTTTTTGAATAAGGATCTCAAAAGTACTCCTAAAATAAATAAATAATATTATTTATTTATTTTCTTCGTTGTTGATGTTCTACTAATAAAAAACCAAGAATTTGCATGTTTTATGTTTTTCTACCCAGTCTGAACACCTATGTATCTGTTTGTGTTATCTAGAACGACAAAGACCATGTAAATTCTCAGCGCGGCCGTACGAGGTCTCGACACAGGAGTATTTTCTATTTCTCAAAAAAAGAAAAACACAGGTGTATTTCTAAAAAAGATAATCCTGCCCTATATTATGAAAGGCCATGGAGTAATCTTAGCCATCGATGTGTTTAGGGGGGTGTACCGAAGAAAAAGTGATAAAATAAGTGCTAATTAGCTTACTTCTCCTGCAGGGAAGAGTATCTGACCGCCGAGGAGATGGAAGCACGCTTCTCACATCGTAACCCCACTCATGGAGCACAACTAAAACACTTTGCTTGCCTTGCCTTGGCACATTACAATGCCACAAAGACCGAGGTATGCATTGCACACACAACTTATCATTCTGATATTTTTCTTTTGATATAACTCTACGGTTGATGAGCTAACAAGATCTTCTAAAACAATTGTCAACAACCAGCACAAGTTTGACCTTGGTGAAGCCTTGACATCTAACTGCTTTTCTGAGGCGTGTGGGACGACATATGCTCATGTCAACTTCACTGGCATTCCCGAGAAGAGTAATCACCCTACGAAGAGGTTATTCTTCGCTGAGCTCATGCTCATTCCAGAGCTTCAGACGGTGGAGGATACCGAGCCTATGTGTGTGCTGCATGTCTCGACTATTGATGATGTTCCCTGTTATGGTATGTTTTTCGGATATCTTATTATGTAGTTGGTGCTGTACCTAAATATTGGTTGCTAATTATGTATTGTCACCACTCGCTAGAGGTATTTAGCAACCAACATCGTGCTCTTGGTGGCTAAAGCTCTGATCATGAAGTACCAACCCTTACTTGGTCACACCAACAGGGACCAAGAAAATGTTAGTGACTCTTTCCTCACACTTAATGGAAAGTTCCCGTGTAGCTCAGGCTACATGGAACCTCTTATCCTCAAACCACCAGCCTTGCTTTGATATCCGCACTCTTCAACTAACTTACAACAAGAAGATTTCTCTTTTTTGTTTCTCTTAAATGAAAAACCAACATATGAACTTCAAACTTTGCAGATTGAACAAACATTAGAACATCAACGTGTGAAAAAATATAAATATACAAAATGAGATTTTGTTTGACTAAAAATATTATTTGAAGTACTTAAAATGCATGAAAATAGCTGAAAGTTTTCCCCCACATTGTAGTTAGAATGTATTGTTTGTTCTGCAAAATTTGAAGTTTATATGTTGTGTCGTTTGAGAGAAACAAAAAAGACAAATGCGTCTGCACGAATCGCGATGCAGAAATGGATGGCAAAGATAAGGGGTACCATATAGCTCGAGCTACAGAAAACCACACTCCCACAATTAATTGGTGCTCGGTAAGACTATACATTGTAGATCTCCTTTGCTGCTATGTAACATTTAACAACTAACACATGTGACATTGATAAATGCATAGTAAAACCAATAGCATACAAATAATAATTATGAAACAACAGATGTCGTCATGTACTATTTGCTCAACAGGAGTGATAAGCCCTGTTCAC
>NW_025258932.1:0-1746 GCF_018294505.1 Triticum aestivum
TCCCACATGAGGCAGAACAACGGCAGAAGCAACACGTGGTTAAGTTGAAGAAGATGAGGGAGAAGCGGATTCAGCAACGAGTGAAATGATGGTTGCTTCGTCCCTCCAACTTCTTTTTTAGCATTATTACTTCATCCCTCCAACTTAACTGTGGGAAAGGTGTAGCTTTGTGATTTGACGCCTCATTGCTCATTACTACGCCGGCGCCATGACTGGGGTGCTTCACCCCGGCTGCTCTGCACTGTATTCCGGTATGGCACGTGGACCCGGTAGCTTGATGTCCCACATGTCGGCAAAAGGGACTAGAAGATTTATGAAAGCGAGCGCTCCACTCTTACGACGGAGGAGTAGACGACACGATGGCCTAGTGAACTGTCACTTGTACTGTATAGTACTATAGTTTTGCTGGTTCGCACGATCCATCGATACAAACCCGATTAAATAGGAAAGGGCGGGATTTTTCCCGCGCGGTAGATGATACTGGCCATACATTTCAAAGGCAATTTTAATGTATGAAAACGGAATAATTATAAGTAACAATATGGTATCTAGTAAAACTAAAAACACATATGATTTATTGTGTTAGAGTGTAGTAGTAGTGCTGTATTGCATAGTTGTTAGATGTAACATGCGAGAACGTGTAGATATGTAGTTTTGGAGGGCCTACAGAGAGAAAAGCGTAGTACGGTCACCGAACTTTAGAATAAGCTGATTACGGTCACTATATACGTTTTGCGGTGATTATCCGGTCACTTGCTCACAGTTCAGCATCAGATTGCACTCTGTTGACCAGCCAAATAGTCTGCGTGGCGCCATGTTGACTAGTTAAATTGACCATGTTCCTTGTGGGTCCCACCTGTCAGTTTGCATAGGGAAAAGGTCAGATAAATACAAATTTACGCAGGGCACGACAAGGCTCCAACCCGTGCGCGGGAATCACCTGGTTGTGTATGTGTCTGTCAAGGCCTGATATGTGCGCATGCACATGTAGGTTGAGCACTTGAGCGTGAGAGTGTGTGTTGGTCATGTGGTGTACTGGTGTGTGCATGCATGCGTGCGTGAGTGCGTGTGAGTGTTGCGTGCGTGCGTGGCTGCGTGTGTACGTGTGAGTGTTGCGTGCATGCGTGGGTGCATGTGTTTGTGTGAGTGTTGCGTGGATGGAGTTCGTGTGCATGCGTGCGTGTGTGCATAATCACCACACCAGATCCTGTGTGTTAAAACGGACGGCTCAACATACCAATACAAGGCCACCTTGTCCGCTGTGCCCGCGGTCATGACTTCGCACCACCGTCAAAATATTTTTTTGTCGTTTGTTTTCATTCTTACTAGCAAGATGCCCGTGCGTTGCATGTAACATCAAGATGCATTTGTATGACTTGTTTATCTTGTGAGAGAAAAGGATGAACAAGGGAAGGCCTTATTTGCAAATGGGGAGAGGTGGGTGGGTACCTTTTTACAAAACTGCCATAGTTTCTTTCCTATCCATCAGATATAAATCGGACGACCTATATTGCAGGATGGTAGGCACACCATCATCACCAACTCTGTTTTTATAAGAGTGTATTTTAAGTATTTTATAATAGTGTAGATGTAGAGTAGATACAAGTCGACAGGTGGGCACGATGTTAGTGAGATGATGTGATGCAACACTAGATTAGGTGCCACATGGAGCGTTCAACTGGTCAACTAGTCATGTCATGAGCAAATACAAAGTTGTACGGTGAGCCCGTGACTGTATAATAACCA
>NW_025258933.1:0-1746 GCF_018294505.1 Triticum aestivum
ATCGGCAAAAACTATGAATGTTGATGACACACACGTAAGTGCACCTTGGAGTTCAACAACCACGGAAATCGCTCTGGGACCCCAAAGCGGTGAGTAAAAGTGCACGAAACGGACCAGAATCGGCAAAAATTGTGAGTGTTGATGACCGACACGTAAACACACGACGGGGTTCGTAAATCATGGAAATCACTCCGGGACCCCTGAAACTAAGTAATAGTCCAAGAAATGGGCCAAAATCGGCCCAAACTGCGACTGTTGATGACCTACATGTAAGCGCACCTTCGGGTTCAACAACTATGGAAATCGCTTCGGTACCCCAAAACGGTGAGTAATAGTCCACAAAACGTGTCAGAATCGACAAAAACCACGAGTGTTTATGACCGACACGTAAACACACCCCGGGGTTTGTTAATCAAGGAAATCACTCCGGGACCCCAAAACAGTGAGTAATAGTCCATGAAACGGGCCAGAAACGGCCAAAACTGCGAGTGCCACAAAACAAGCCAGAATCGGCCGAAACTGCGAGTGTTGATGATCGACACGTAAACGCACCCCGGGGTTTGTTAATTGTGCAAGTCTCACCGGGACCCCAAAACAGTGAGTAATAGTCCACGAAACGGGCCAGAATCTTCCAAAACTGTGAGTGTTCATGACCGACACCTAAACGCATTTTGGGGTTCAACAACTATGGAAATCGCTTCGGGACCCCTAAATGTTGAGTAATAGTCTACGAATCGCGTCAGAATTGGCCAAAACTGTGAGTAGTGAGGACACACACGCAAACGCACCCCGGGAATTGTCAATCATGGAAATCGCTCTGGGACGCCAAAACGGTGAGTAATAGTGCACGAAGCGGACCAGAGTCGACCAAAATTGTGTGTTGATGACTGACATGTAAACGCACCACGGAGTTCGTCAATCATGGAAATCACTGCGGGACCCCCAAAACTAAGTAGTAGTGCAAGAAACGGGCCAAAATCGGCCCAAACTACGATTGTTGATGATCGACAGGTAAGCGCACCATGGGGTTCAAGAACCATGGACATCGCTTTGGGGCCCCAAAACGGTGAGTATTAGTCCATCAAACGGGCCAGAATCGGCCCAAAATGCGAGTGTTGTTAACCGACACATAAACGCACCCCGGTGTTCGTCAATCATGGAAATCACACCGGGACGCCAAAACAGAGTAATATTCCAAGAAACGGGCCAGCATCGGCAAAAACTATGAATGTTGATGACACACACGTAAGTGCACCTTGGAGTTCAACAACCACGGAAATCGCTCTGGGACCCCAAAGCGGTGAGTAAAAGTGCACGAAACGGACCAGAATCGGCAAAAATTGTGAGTGTTGATGACCGACACGTAAACACACGACGGGGTTCGTAAATCATGGAAATCACTCCGGGACCCCTGAAACTAAGTAATAGTCCAAGAAATGGGCCAAAATCGGCCCAAACTGCGACTGTTGATGACCTACATGTAAGCGCACCTTCGGGTTCAACAACTATGGAAATCGCTTCGGTACCCCAAAACGGTGAGTAATAGTCCACAAAACGTGTCAGAATCGACAAAAACCACGAGTGTTTATGACCGACACGTAAACACACCCCGGGGTTTGTTAATCAAGGAAATCACTCCGGGACCCCAAAACAGTGAGTAATAGTCCATGAAACGGGCCAGAAACGGCCAAAACTGCGAGTGCCACAAAACAAGCCAGAATCGGCCGAAACTGCGAGTGTTGATGA
>NW_025258934.1:0-1746 GCF_018294505.1 Triticum aestivum
ATCGGCAAAAACTATGAATGTTGATGACACACACGTAAGTGCACCTTGGAGTTCAACAACCACGGAAATCGCTCTGGGACCCCAAAGCGGTGAGTAAAAGTGCACGAAACGGACCAGAATCGGCAAAAATTGTGAGTGTTGATGACCGACACGTAAACACACGACGGGGTTCGTAAATCATGGAAATCACTCCGGGACCCCTGAAACTAAGTAATAGTCCAAGAAATGGGCCAAAATCGGCCCAAACTGCGACTGTTGATGACCTACATGTAAGCGCACCTTCGGGTTCAACAACTATGGAAATCGCTTCGGTACCCCAAAACGGTGAGTAATAGTCCACAAAACGTGTCAGAATCGACAAAAACCACGAGTGTTTATGACCGACACGTAAACACACCCCGGGGTTTGTTAATCAAGGAAATCACTCCGGGACCCCAAAACAGTGAGTAATAGTCCATGAAACGGGCCAGAAACGGCCAAAACTGCGAGTGCCACAAAACAAGCCAGAATCGGCCGAAACTGCGAGTGTTGATGATCGACACGTAAACGCACCCCGGGGTTTGTTAATTGTGCAAGTCTCACCGGGACCCCAAAACAGTGAGTAATAGTCCACGAAACGGGCCAGAATCTTCCAAAACTGTGAGTGTTCATGACCGACACCTAAACGCATTTTGGGGTTCAACAACTATGGAAATCGCTTCGGGACCCCTAAATGTTGAGTAATAGTCTACGAATCGCGTCAGAATTGGCCAAAACTGTGAGTAGTGAGGACACACACGCAAACGCACCCTGGGAATTGTCAATCATGGAAATCGCTCTGGGACGCCAAAACGGTGAGTAATAGTGCACGAAGCGGACCAGAGTCGACCAAAATTTTGTGTTGATGACTGACATGTAAACGCACCACGGAGTTCGTCAATCATGGAAATCACTGCGGGACCCCCAAAACTAAGTAGTAGTGCAAGAAACGGGCCAAAATCGGCCCAAACTACGATTGTTGATGATCGACAGGTAAGCGCACCATGGGGTTCAAGAACCATGGACATCGCTTTGGGGCCCCAAAACGGTGAGTATTAGTCCATCAAACGGGCCAAAATCGGCCCAAAATGCGAGTGTTGTTAACCGACACATAAACGCACCCCGGTGTTCGTCAATCATGGAAATCACACCGGGACGCCAAAACAGAGTAATATTCCAAGAAACGGGCCAGCATCGGCAAAAACTATGAATGTTGATGACACACACGTAAGTGCACCTTGGAGTTCAACAACCACGGAAATCGCTCTGGGACCCCAAAGCGGTGAGTAAAAGTGCACGAAACGGACCAGAATCGGCAAAAATTGTGAGTGTTGATGACCGACACGTAAACACACGACGGGGTTCGTAAATCATGGAAATCACTCCGGGACCCCTGAAACTAAGTAATAGTCCAAGAAATGGGCCAAAATCGGCCCAAACTGCGACTGTTGATGACCTACATGTAAGCGCACCTTCGGGTTCAACAACTATGGAAATCGCTTCGGTACCCCAAAACGGTGAGTAATAGTCCACAAAACGTGTCAGAATCGACAAAAACCACGAGTGTTTATGACCGACACGTAAACACACCCCGGGGTTTGTTAATCAAGGAAATCACTCCGGGACCCCAAAACAGTGAGTAATAGTCCATGAAACGGGCCAGAAACGGCCAAAACTGCGAGTGCCACAAAACAAGCCAGAATCGGCCGAAACTGCGAGTGTTGATGA
>NW_025258935.1:0-1746 GCF_018294505.1 Triticum aestivum
ATTGGTGAGGGTCACGGTTGAGCATTGGTCAAGGTCTTATTGATCTAGAGCCAAGGCCCAAGGTCATGATCCAACCGTGTTGTGGCTTGGTAGGGCATAAGGGTTTCAAGGATTCTAGTGTGCGAATGAACATTTATCCTCCTATCTTTAAGCACGGTTTCTGAGATGCCAATAGTCTATCTAGTCCTCCAAACAGATCACCTCGTACTATTGAAAGCATCATTCGTATAGGTCAACTCCAATCATCACTCATGCTAATCATATCCTCATGACTCCCAAGAGGAGATCTAACAAAATCATATATGTCTATAATCCCCAAACTCATGTGTGTGCGGCCACCCCTAAAAATCCATGGGTAGAGCATACAAGCTTCCAAGCTGGAATAAAACAGGACAATCCAAGTGCTCATCCTATTCCTCCAAGGTCCATACTGGCGCATCTCTGTATTAAGGAAACACGTTATATGCCACTCCAAAATCTTGTTTCCTTTCTATGAATCAACTCCAACAACCTGTTAACTTCCATTAATCGCTACATAATCCATTAATTCTACTAACCCAACGCCTATGCTGGTGTTCCACATGATCTCCTAAAGTCCTTATAATCCCCAATACTTGAAAGGGTTTCCTTACTATAGTTAGCCCACCAATTCCCATTATTGTGTTCTAATAATACTCCAAGGTCAAACTCACAAAGATGCCTAGATCAATTCCGACAATTAGCCCAATTTCCTAGTTTATCGTCCACCGAGAAACATGGTATCATGATCGAGATCGTCAGTCAAAATCCAATTTACTCCGAACCATGTAGACATACTCAGCATCTATATCCAACTAGAATCACCTCCTTAAATCCAAATCTCTTGTCCAACGAGAATTCCTACACTTTCCCCCAAGTCATTTACGTAATATCAACTGCCTCCAATCAATATTATCTAATCAAGTCAAATCCTTGCACTTCCAGGAGTTTCAGCTTGCGATCATAATTGTCCTATAAATCCAATTTATTCAGGGGTAATGAAAGCTATGCCACTCTATAATCATGATCCCACCAAGTTCATCTACCAACATGGTAGCCTTATAATCCACCAAAGAGTCTCAGATAATTCCCAAAAGTTACTGATATAAACTCACCAAGTCATCTGTCCTCAAATCCTATATCCTCAAACTGGTCCTTCCTATGGCATCGTCAGTTTTAGTGCTATCTTAGGATTATAATGTGCTCATTCACTATGTCCACTAGTTCCATAATGAACCCAGTGATAAGCAAGGTTATGAAGGCTTAACAGGTTATGTTGCAATTCCGTTGGTTAAGCTCATGGTTAAGGTTTCGGGCTGGGGTATCTCGTGGAGTCCCGAAAGGTCTAGGAATGGGTTTCTAGTCTTGAGGGTTAAACATAATTCTACGGGGTTGCACTTGGTCGTGGAGGCTGTAGTGAAAGTCATCAATGCTTGTTGGTCGCCGAGATGAAATCCTTGGTGCATATTATCTTGCTTGTCTTCGGTTGAGGAGAGAGATGAGAGGGGGAAGTAGCATAGAGGAGGGGAACGCCTAAGGGGGTTCTATAGTGCAAGTGCGAACAAACAAGTGCCAAAAAGGGTCAAACACAACAACAAAATAAGGCAGGTGATATAGTCGCGTACTTGTCGCCTAAGGCAAAAGTGCGACTTATATCAAAACACAAACAAATAAAAACAAGCAACACACAGTAATGGTTCTACTCGAACCATCATACGGACTCGACTG
>NW_025258936.1:0-1746 GCF_018294505.1 Triticum aestivum
GTAACTCCTTGATCTGCTTCTTAATTTCCTCCAAATCCTTTGCGGGCATCCTGTACGGTCTCTTAGATATTGGCCCTGTGCCTGGCAAAAGTTCAATCAAGAACTCAATGTCTCTATCTGGTGGCATGCCTGGCAACTCTTCTGGAAATACATCCGGATAATCCTTCACCACTGGTACTTCCTCCTGTACAACTCCTGATAAGGAATTCACTTGAGTCCTCTTCGGCATATGCCGGGATACATACTTGATCCTTTTTCCTTCCGGGGTGGTAAGCAAAATTGTCTTGCTGGCACAATCGATGTTTCCTCCATACAACGATAGCCAATCCATTCCCAAAATCACATCCAAACCTTGCGACTCCAAAACTATGAGGTCTGATGGGAAAACATGCCTACCAATGGCCAATGGTATCTGAAAACATCCTTGGATGGCCATATACTCTGCTCCTGGCGAGGTTACTAACATAGGGGTTTTGAGAACTTGGGTGGACATCTTAAACTTATTCACGAATCCCCTTGATATGTATGAATGCGATGCACCAGTATCGAAAAGAACGGTTGCAGTAAATGACTTAACCAAAAACTTACCTATTACTGCATCAGGCTGAGCTTCAACCTCCTCCACGCTCACGTGGTTCACATGTCCTTTGTTGAACGGGTTCGGCTTCTTCCCAGAGCTTCCATTGCCATTTCCATTTTGGGCTTCAGGACAATCAGTTGCATAGTGTCCAGTCTTCTGGCACTTGAAACAAGTAATGTGACTTAGATCCCTCTTGGTTGGGGTAGATGGGTTGGTGCGGTTCTGTCCGTTGCCTCCTCCATTCCCATTACCATTCTTGGAGCCATTATGGTTGTGCGAACTACCTCCTCCATGGGTATGCTGAAACTGTCCTCCCGGTTTCGGGGCAAATTGTGGCTTCTGCTGAGCTCCAGAATTGTACTTTCCTTGTCCATACTTCCTCTTGCGGTTTTCAATCTGCTGTTGCTTCCCTTCAATCATGAGAGCTCTATCTACCAACTCCTGGTAGTTGTTGAAGGTTGCTACCATGAACTGCATACTCAGTTCATCATTCAGCCCTTCCAAAAATTTCTCCTGCTTAGCAGCATCTATAGCAACGTCATCTGGTGCATAACGTGCTAACTTACTGCAATCCTCCACATACTGGCCTACGGTGCGTCCTCCTTGGCGTAGGTTACGAAACTCACGCTTCTTCATAGCCATAGCTCCTGCTGAAACATGTGCGGTATGGAAAGCTTTCTAGGGCTTAAGCTTAGTGGTCGTGTCCTACAGTCAGCGTGTGCTCTGATACCAACTTTGTAGCGACCAGACCTCAAATGGTCTGTGCTGCTGTGCACCAGTGTCATCCCTGGATCAGTAATGCTGACACGCACAGTACAAATGGAGGATTTATAACAGAGTAGCAATCACACACTTATTACATCGAATATCTCCGAAGAGATTAAGTATGATAAATATGGCTTAAGGCCATCTAATAACGATAACAGCGGAAGACTTGGAAGATAAGTGAGTCCATCAACTCCAGCGGCATCACTGAGTATAAGACCACGACCTAAGGCACCTTACTCGTCGTCTGAAAAGTCTGCAACATGAAACGTTGCAGCCCGAAAACGGGTCAGCACATAGAATATGCTGGCAATGTAACACATAGAGAGTAATGAACAATAATAATGCTATACTACATGCATATATGGCTGGTGGAAAGCTCTACGGTTAAAGTTTATGCG
>NW_025258937.1:0-1746 GCF_018294505.1 Triticum aestivum
GTTAGCAGCAATAGAAACACACAAGAATATGATCCTACAGACTACGAACAAGTGGTGGTGGTGGGTGTCACAAATCCGTCAAGCAAATCTCAAATTCTTACCAGTTCTTACCCAGCAGCAGGCGGTGATCGGCAACCGTTGTAGTCAAAAACTCTCAAAGCTTGGATAGAGCGATTACCAGGGAGAGTCGAACACACGACGTAGATGTATGTGGAGCTGGGAAGGCTTATAGTATGGTAGCAAAAAGGGTCAGCAATAATCAATTCAGAGATGCAAAGTTGAATAAACGCTCAACGACGGTACTGTGCTGGTCCTAGGCTAGACTGTGCTAGAGACGCGAGCCTAGAACACTAACAAAATCACGGCGCGGCACGTAAACAAGGGAAAAGCACACTCTGGAATTTTTTTTTTGCGCTCTTTTTTTTTGCGCTGCTTTTTTTTTGCGAAAAATCACTATAATGGCGATTGTCTCAAAACTCTTCTTAGCTCAAACTGACAGGATGGGCACGAAAATTTTTTTGACCAGTTTTTTTTTTTTGACTGCCCGGACCCAAAAACTGGAAACGGGTCAAAAAAAACTTCCTATAATGGCACCTGTCTCAAAACACTCAGAAACACCTAAAAATAGGATAGCCAGAAATTTTTTCGAAAAATGCGTTTTCGAAAAATTTTGGGCCTAAACGGAGCGTGGCTACCCGACTCCGGCAAGGAAACACGAATCAGAATCTAGATAGATCTCGAAAACAGACCTAATAAGCAAGGAACTCGGATTGGTGGTGGATATATGGTGGTGGTATATGGCAGCGGTGGTAGTATATGGATATGGATCGGTGGTGGTATATGGACACGGATTGGTGGTGGTATATGGATACGGATTCGGAGCGGTGGTGGTAGATGGCAGGGGCGATGATGATGGTGCGGCGACGGCGTGACAACTTGTGAACAGAACTCGAAACTCTAAAAGACTAGACGCTAAGACCAGCAACTGAACACGACGATGCAACCGCAAATTCAACAAAGCAAATACAGAAAAGATTATGCAAGGCTCAGATTGGTTCGGATGGGATGAACTAACCCTAATTTTTTTTGGCTTTTTCGTGGACTATAGGTATGAAGAACAGACTCGATCTAAACTACGAAAAACTGTAAAATCTCACCGAGCAACCTGGAACTCTGATACCACTTGATAGAGGCAAAGGTGTCCCGTATTTTGATGAGATGGTGGATTTCGCTTTGGTGGAAGTCGACTTTGACGATCCGACTACGAACGTGCGAGGACGTCGCGCCTTAGCAATCGCTAAACCAACTCCGAGAGGTTATTGACCACGCCGGAGCACGATCAACCTGACCACGAGGGTCTGTTTCCTGCGAGCAAACGAAGAACAAGCAAGAAACTAAGATTGCAATCTGGATATTGCGAATATAAGATGAAAGCTTTATTGATCAAGGTGGGGTTCTGTGACGCCTTTGTCTGGTCGTTGAACACAAACGAAGTACGCGAAGTTGCAGCTATGGCGAACTTTTAATCTAAACAAAACCCAAAGTCTAAACGATGCCCTAAGGGCTGTATATATGGATGAAGAGGGGGAGAATTTCGTGGCCCTTGGTGGAGGGGTCCGAAATCAACCCTATCTCTTGTTTCCCCACACATACGGACTCTAAAAATAGCCTATACTTATGTATTTCGAAATTACATGGGCCTGGCCCAATAATAAGGTGACGCAGCACCTAAAATAGCCTCGGGAC
>NW_025258938.1:0-1746 GCF_018294505.1 Triticum aestivum
GTGTCATGTAGTCGATGTTCACATGACACCACTAGAGGAGAGACAACATACATCTCATCAAAATATCGAACGAATACCAAATTCACATAACTACTAATAGCAAGACTTCTCCCATGTCCTCAGGAACAAACGTAACTACTCACAAATCATATTCATGTTCATAATCAGAGGGGTATTAATATGCATAATGGATCTGAACATATAATCTTCCACCAAATAAACCAACTAGCATCAACTACAAGGAGTAATCAATACTACTAGCAACCTACAGGTACCAATCTGAGGCTTTGGGACAAAGATTGGATACAAGAGATGAACTAGGGTTTGAGAGGAGATGGTGCTGGTGAAGATGTTGATGGAGATTGGCCCCCTCCCGATGAGAGGATCGTTGGTGATGACGATGGCGATGATTTCCCCCTCCTGGAGGGAAGTGTCCCCGGCAGAACATCTCTGCCGGAGCCCTAGATTGGTTCCGCCAAGGTTCCGCCTCGTGGCGGTGGAGTTTCGTCCCGTAAGCTTGCTTATGATTTTTTCTCGGACGAAAGACTTCATATAGCAGAAGATGGGCACCCGAGGCCTGCCAGGGGGCCCACGAGGCAGGGGGCGCGCCCAGGGGGTAGGGCGTGCCCCTACCCTCGTGGCCAGGGTGTGGGCCCCCTCTGGTATTTTCTTCGCTCAGTATTTTTTATTATTTCCAAAGATAACTTCTGTGGAGTTTCAGGACTTTTGGAGTTGTGCAGAATAGGTCTCTAATATTTGCTCCTTTTCCAGCCCAGAATTCCAGCTGCCGGCATTCTCCCTCTTTATGTAAACCTTGTAAAATATGAGAGAATAGGCATAAGTATTGTGACATAACGTGTAATAACAGCCCATAATGCAATAAATATCGATATAAAAGCATGATGCAAAATGGACGTATCAAACACCGATGAACACTGAAATCCTAATGACAGATCTATGGCAAAGAAAAGGAGGACTTACTGATGCAGATGAAACAGCGGAGAGGCGCCACTGTGTTTTCTGATCCATTCAGGGTGATGCAGCGGCCAGAGTTGACGAATGGGACGAAGGTCGACGGTGGCGGAGCTCGTGCGGGCTGGTGCGTCGTGAGGAAGAAGAATAAGGCGAGAAGGAAAAGGGGGGGAATGAAAGGAGAGTCCATGGTCTTATTTATAGGGCTGGAAGGACAAACGACAGGCGCGAGAATTGAGGAGGCAGAAAAATGGATAAGCGACGGCGTGGGTGCCTCGATTTTCGGAGGGACAGTAAAGAAAGAGATTTATTAAGATTTGGGTCCCGTGAAGCATTAATTGCAGGTGACGTCACGGCGGGTTACCACAATTTCCGGAGATGATGTCATGGCGGGTTACAATATTTCACAGTAAGACGAAGAAGGATTTTTCTAAGTGTTGAAGATTGACATGAACAAGTTCAAATCAACCTGGGGCCTAATGTTGGGGATATGACTATTAGATATGACCCGCCCAGGAGGAGCCGGGTCATCCCTATGGCGGTTCATCTCAATGAAGCCCAAGAGTATATTAAGATGGCGGTTCATAGACAGGCTTGTTAGAGGGCCCACACTCGAAGGCGGCTTAAGGCCCAAGAGTATAAACCGCCATGTATATGTAAACTTGCATTGTAAGGCACGTAAGATAAGTCACCGAGCCGGACACGTTATATGAGCCGGCCGGGACTCTGTAGGCCGCAGGGCGTCAACCCGTGTATATAAGGGTCGACCCGGCA
>NW_025258939.1:0-1746 GCF_018294505.1 Triticum aestivum
GCAACGTCGTGCACGTTTCTAGTCGGATCGTCAAAGTCGTCTCCACCAAATCGATAGTTATCATCTCATCGAAAGATCGGGACACCCTCGCCCCTATCAAGTGGTATCAGTTTTCAGGTTGCTCGGTGAGAATTTCCAGTTTCCCCTAGATTAGATTTATTTTCTTACCTATTGTCCAAGAAAAAGCCACAAAAAAGTTAGATCTATTCATCCTTTTGTCTAAGTGCAGGTGTATGGGACATTTGTACAATCCACATATGAAGATAAGGCAAAAGGAGAAGTTTAGGTTCTGTTCAAAAAGTCCTCTCACGTCACTTTTGGGCTAAGAGAAGATAGAGTCCAAGTCTCTCACGTTCTGGATTCAGATTCGGACTGCACAGACATACCTGACTTAAAACGCCAACAACTTTTTCATACGGACTCCGAATTGGATTCACCTTTAAATTCGTCCGGAGCATTGAGTTATGGTCTAAACAATCTGACGTTGCACCAGAATCCGAGTCAAACTACAAGTCCAAAGGTGTTGCATCACCTCCACTTGGGCCCATGAGCCTTGTACGACCTAGGGTTGGTTTTAGGCTGCCTTGGGACGTCCTCCCACCTCCTTGGCCGCCACCCCTTGCTCCTATATAAGTAGATCCATCTAGTAGCTTTTTCCTTGGAATTTGTTTAGTTAAAAGTTAGCCATTGCAACTTCGTGTACTTCGTTTGTGTCCAACGACCAGACCAAGACCGCTTACGGATTCCCACCACTATCAATACTTCATATATATTCGCAATATTCAGATTGCATTATCATATTCTTGCTCGTTCTTCGATTGCTTGCAGGAATAGACCTTCGTGGTCAGGCTGATCGTGCTTCCGGCATCGTCAGTAACCTCAAGAGATTGGTTTAGCGATTGATAAGGCGCAACGTCGTGCACGTTTGTAGTCGGATCGTCAAAGTCGTCTCCACCAAATCGATAGTTATCATCTCATCGAAAGATCGGGACACCCTCGCCCCTATCAAGTGGTATCAGTTTTCAGGTTGCTCGGTGAGAATTTCCAGTTTCCCCTAGATTAGATTTATTTTCTTACCTATTGTCCAAGAAAAAGCCACAAAAAAGTTAGATCTATTCATCCTTTTGTCTAATTGCAGGTGTATGGGACATTTGTACAATCCACATATGAAGATAAGGCAAAAGGAGAAGTTTAGGTTCTGTTCAAAAAGTCCTCTCACGTCACTTTTCGGCCAAGAGAAGATAGAGTCCAAGTCTCTCACGTTCTGGATTCAGATTCGGACTGCACAGACATACCTGACTCAAAACGCCAACAACTTTTTCATACGGACTCCGAATTGGGTGATTCTTTTTTTGTTGGAAACTAGATTTCGTTCTCTTTCCAACCCAATTGGATTCACCTTTAAATTCGTCCGGAGCATTGAGTTATGGTCGAAACAATCTGACGTTGCACCAGAATCCGAGTCAAACTACAAGTCCAAAGGTGTTGCATCACCTCCACTTGGGCCCATGAGCCTTGTACGACCTAGGGTTGGTTTTAGGCTGCCTTGGGACGTCCTCCCACCTCCTTGGCCGCCACCCCTTGCTCCTATATAAGTAGATCCATCTAGTAGCTTTTTCCTTGGAATTTGTTTAGTTAAAAGTTAGCCATTGCAACTTCGTGTACTTCGTTTGTGTCCAACGACCAGACCAAGACCGCTTACGGATTCCCACCACTATCAATACTTCATATATATTCGCAATATTC
>NW_025258940.1:0-1746 GCF_018294505.1 Triticum aestivum
TATAAGGTAAAAGGGATAGCACTCACACTAGCACCTATGTCATATAAAACATGATAGCAATGATCTCCATTTTTATCTGAGACAACAGGCATGCCAACTACAAGTGTATGTTTGTCTTTTTCATTGGGTTTGGCAATTCTAGCAGCTTCATCACAGAAGTAAATAATATGCTCATCAATATTTTCTACCAAGAGATCTTTAACCATAGCAACACTAGGTTCTACTTTGATGTGTTCTGAGGGTTTAGGTGCTTTAATATTACTTTTGCGAACCACAACTGATACATTAGCATGTTCCTTCATCCTAACAGGGAAAGGTGGTTTTTCAATATAAGCAGTAGGCACAACTGGATCAACATTGTAAATGATAGTTTCATCTTTAGCTTTTACCGGTTCTTTAATTTCTTCTTTAATAGGGGGGTGATATTTAAACCACTTCTCCTTAGGGAGATCAACATGAGTAGCAAAAGATTCACAAAAAGAGGCTACTATCTCAAAGTCAAGTCCATATTTAGTGCTAAACTTGTGAAAAGCATCGGTATTCATAAAAGATTTAACACAATCAAACTCAAGCTTAAATACCTGACTCTTTACCTTCGTCGAGTTCCCAATCTTCAGAGTTGTGCTTAGTTCTTTCCAAAAGATCCCATCTGAATTCAATAGTCTTCTTCATAAAAGAACTAGTACAAGAAGTATCAAGCATGGATTGATCATCACGAGAAGGCCAAGCATAAATATTTTGAATGATAGTTTCTCTCGAGAGCTCATGGATGGGGCATGAATATAGCATTGACTAAAGCCTCCCCCAAGCTACAGCGATACTTCCTCCTTCATGAGGCCAAAAATTATAATTCCGATCATGATGAACTAGATGCATAGGATATTTGTCACGGCCGGTTTTCCAATAAAAATATTTATTGATAAACTAGTCTTTTGAGTCCAGTATGAGAGAAATCCTCCTCACTGGTAGACAATTTCTTGATACAATAAGCCAGTAGCATAAAATATATTACAGGGTTGAACTGCGGTTGCTCAACCAAATTATTACAAGCACGCCAATAATCATACATAATGGCGGACAGGACACAGTGGTGTGGAGACAGACTACTGACTCATGGATAGGTTGGTGGTGGAAAAGCACAGCGGGAAGGGAAATACAAGACTCTAAGAATATCATTTCATCGAACGTCGAGGTGAGGCTCGATAAATTTATTTGGTAGCGGAAGCGGATATAAAACAGTGACCAAATCCAGGGTCGCACGAGACTGACTGGGACTCCTCTAAGTGTCAGACTCGCTATCGAACTCTTCATCCATGAGATCGCCTTCGTCAGCATCTGGCCAAATCAACAAGCCAGTGAGTACTTTGAAAGTACTCGCAAGACAGTTCAGACGTAAGATATAACAAATGCGTGCATGGATGCAACATGATTAATTCCTTAATGCACAATAAATAAAATTGGCATAACGGGTAAGTAAAAAGGGAAACGGCGGTAGTCCGCCTGAAATTCCACGGAGCATAAATAAGGACCGATCGGGTGTCTGAAGCGACGCCTCGAAAGGTGAACAAATAAAAATAAGGAAATGTTGCCACAGTCGGGCATCTTAGCGACACCACATAAAGGGCTTTAAAAGAAATGCCACGGTCGGACGTCTGAGCGACATCGCAGAAAGGGCTTTAAAAGAAATGCCACAGTCGGACGTCTGAGCGACATCGCAGAAAGGGCTTTAAAAGAAATGCCACAGTC
>NW_025258941.1:0-1746 GCF_018294505.1 Triticum aestivum
AGAAATATAGACATGATGCACACATGGAAGCAAGCACAGAACAGGCCAGAGCTAGGGATGTGACAACTCACCCCCACTAAACAAGAATCTCGTCTCGAGATTCAAGCGTAGGGTAAGGTGAAGGGGTAACGCAGACTAGTATAATCTTCACGATCCAGTTGCACTTCAAATGGACTTTGATTCGTCCACCATCATCGTCTTGAAGTCTTGCTCTGAGAAATCCTGTCAACATGACATGGAGGGAAGAAGGAGACTCTAGAGGGGTCGATCTTCTCGAAGATCGAACAACTCACGGAATGAGACATAGGACCATCTCTCGGGTTGAGACACGAGATACACATCAAGAGGGGTGGAAAGAAACGGATGACGAAAGTTCACTAGGTGGACAACGATTCCACACCTAAGAAGGTGGTGAACGGTTGTCAACGTAGTGAGGAGTTGAGTTGCCATGATACCACAACGAGACACCTTCGGAACCGTGACTCGTAGATATCTCCCCTTAAGTGGCAAAAAGAATTACCTTTGATATAAAGATCATTGAGACTCTCTATATCAGCCTAAGGCAAATCACAGCAATCGATTGGCGGGGGTCGGTAGAATGGCATACTCAGACTTGGATGATGTGGATTACCTTGTTGAAGACAACGTAATGGATGATTTTGCTTATCACCGGAAATGGAAGAGACCCATGGTAGAATGACACATTGGCGGTGCAAGCTAGGAACAAAATGCAAATGCTGGGAATGATTCTGGTAACTGGGGAAGAACCCAACAATAGAGAGTGAATTCACTGTTTGAATAGGTCATAGCATTGCCGAGGAAACTGAGAGCAAACCCAGTTAGTGCCGATGATAACACGTAGCGCTTGTGCATGCTCTCAAGAACTTGAGCATTTCCATATTCATCAGGGTTTTACCAATATCCATGTCAAGGATCCTGGCAACACAACTTGCTACCACGATGAATGATGATGGATGATGCAGATGCAAAGGAAGATAACACTTCTCAGATTTCGTCTTAGCGAGGCCAAGGAAATAAAATCTGGATGATCGACCGAGAGACATTTAGCACTCCGCTTCTAATGTTCTCCTTGATGTGCTAGTGTAACCCATTCATAGATATGGTTTGATATCTAGAACATCAAGTAAAAGGTCGGACTTCGGGAATACAAAAATCCATAGGGGCAACTAGGGAGTAAACCCTACGAAATCCCTATGGGGAGGTGGCCAACTTCTTCAATCAAGATACTACAATAATAGGTCTTTCGGCCGGGTGTGTTGGCCACGACATCCACTTTACCGGTTATCGCGCGACCAATATTATAATTCTTGGGAAATATTCCAACCATCATATCTACCTGAGATTCAGATCTGGTTGGTGTCAGGATATTCCAGACTCATCGAGTCTAGGAAGAAAAACGGAAGTTTGCAACACAATTCGATGAGATAATGTTGCGAGATTCTCGGGAAATGAACTACGATAGCAAACTCCAAAACATGAGCTGGTTCTGCTACAAACATGTGAACACGTTGTCCAAGACAAGCATGACCACAAAGTAGTCTTATAATAAAACACTACCGAGTTCAGGAGGGGGAACCATCAACGAGGATATCGAAGTTCTTTCATAAGTCCGGATTAGCTCTTATGAAGATACTCCTTCTCCTTGAACAAATCAGTCAGTGGCTTGGTGTGCTAGGATACACATATGGAATGAAGGTTGCAAGTCTCCAGACCACAGAATACTTC
>NW_025258942.1:0-1746 GCF_018294505.1 Triticum aestivum
TACCCTTCTTGTGTTTAATGACATAAGGGAAAGTTTCAATGAATTCAACCCATTTAGCATGTCTACGATTCAGTTTAGCTTGACTTTTAATATGTTTCAAAGATTCATGATCAGAATGTATAACTAATTCTTTGGGCCATAAATAATGTTGCCATGTTTCTAAAGTCCGAACAAGAGCATATAGTTCTTTATCATAAGTAGAATAATTCGGACTAGGCCCACTCAATTTTTGAGAAAAGTATGCAACAGGTTTGCCATCTTGTAATAACACACCTCCTAATCCAATGCCACTAGCATCACATTCAAGCTCAAAAGTCTTATTAAAATCAGGAAGTTGGAGTAAAGGAGCATGTGTCAACCTATCTTTCAATACCGTGAAGGCTTCTTCCTGTGCGGTACCCCAAACAAAAGGCACATCCTTCTTTGTAAGCTCGTTGAGAGGTGCAGCAATGGTGCTAAAATCTCTCACAAAACGCCTATAGAAACCAGCGAGTCCAAGAAAACTCCGCAGTTGTGTGACCGTTTTGGGCTGCGGCCAACTCTCAATAGCTTCAATCTTGGCTTTATCAACTTCAATTCCCTGTGGAGTAACAACATAGCCAAGAAAAGATACTCGGTCGGTGCAAAAGGTGCACTTCCCAAGGTTACCAAACAAACGTGCATCACGTAGAGCAATAAAAACAGCACGTAAATGTTCCAAATGTTCTTCCAAAGATTTGCTATAAATCAGTATATCATCAAAATAGACTACCACAAATCGTCCAATGAAAGCACGTAAAACTTCGTTCATTAGTCTCATGAAAGTACTAGGTGCATTAGTTAACCCAATAGGCATGACTAACCACTCATATAAACCAAACTTAGTTTTAAATGCAGTTTTCCATTCATCTCCCAATTTCATACGAATTTGATGGTATCCACTACGCAAATCAACTTTGGAGAATATTGTAGAGCCACTCAATTCATCAAGCATATCATCTAGCCTAGGAATAGGATGACGATAACGAATAGTAATATTATTAATGCCTCTACAATCAACACACATACGCGACGTACCATCCTTTTTTGGCACTAGTATAATAGGAACAGCACAAGGACTAAGAGATTCGCGTATATAACCTTTGTCGAGCAGCTCCTGTACTTGACGCATAATCTCCTTGGTCTCCTCTGTATTGGTACGGTATGGTGCACGGTTGGGTAGCAATGCACCGGGAATTAAGTCAATTTGATGCTCAATCCCTCGAATAGGTGGTAATCCCGGTGGCACGTCTTGTGGAAAGACGTCAGTGAACTCCTGCAAAATGTTAGTGACAGCAGGGGGCAAAGAGGAAGGCACGTCCTCGAATGAAAATAATGCCTCTTTGCACACAAAAGCATAGCAAACAGATTTGCTGAAATCTAGCTCATCAATATCAGATTTTGTGGCAAGTAAACATGCACTTTTCAATTTAATTTCAGAAACAACACTAGATGGTTTATTATTAGGTTTCATTTGTTGCTCAAATTCATTTGCCACAATCTGATTTTCACTCTTATTTTTCTCCTGTTTTGCTTTATTAGCTCTATTAATGTCATCTTTCAAAATGGAATCAGGAGTCATAGGAAGTAAAGTAATATTTTTATCCTTATGAACAAGAGTATACTGATTGTTTCTACCATGGTGTACAGAATTTTTATCAAATTGCCATGGTCTACCTAGTAATAAGGAACATGCTTGCATGGGTACCACATCACAATCAACATAAT
>NW_025258943.1:0-1746 GCF_018294505.1 Triticum aestivum
GACGTGAGAGAACTTTTTGGACAGCAAATAAACATCTCTTTCTTCCTTATCTTCATATGTGGATTGTACAAATGTCCCATACACCTGCAATTAGACAAAACACAAAAGTGTGTGAAGTATTTTTGTTCTGGATAACATAAATAGATTATTGAATAGTTTGCACTAGAAATCACCTGACAAATATGCATATATGCAATATTTTTGGTCATATCCAAGGTAGTCATGTCCTCATCATCCTCCCCTTCTTGAAAATAAAGCCGTCCTCGGCGTTGCTTAATCTGAAATGTGGCTAACAAAAAAGACAAGGTGTACATGTTGTATATGTATATGTCATCCATTTTTACTTCCCTTGATTATTGCATATATGACACATGAATAGATGAGTAACTTGCATAGTTCATAAAATCTGAAGCCAAAAAATTAGCACAAGAAGTAGAAGGCATGAAAATATTGCAACTCAGTTTGCACATATAAGTGAAGCTCTTAGTCATTTCAAAAGATTGACAATGTTCATCATTAAACCATCCCAACATTGGTGAATAAACCTTACTTGCATCAAATTTACATGCTACAACATGCTTAAATAAGCAAACATGCAATAAGTCATTCAACACAGAATCATCACCAAGATTAGAGGTCATATCAAAATGATTAAACATTGGTTCTTTTGCATCAATAGTTAATTCAATGGGTGCACTCAAAATTGTTGGTATTTCAGTTGTTTGATCACATGGCAAAGTCAAATTATCAACGTAGTCCTCTAAAGTAGGTGGTGTGATCAAAGTAGTGGGTAGCTCATCAGATGGTGCATTCAAATTGACAAGGCATTCATCATTCTCATGTAGAGATGGAAGATCAGTACCTTTGTCATTACCTCTTATGATCAACTCAGATGATGTAGCCACTCTCGGGGGCGATGTGTCACATGATGGAGGTGATGTAGTCCTGACAACAACGGATGTGGTTGTCATAGTATGCCTAGTAGTTGAAGGAACAATCATATCAACTCTTGGAATGTGCACCGTGCGCTTGTTCTCCTCGTGGCCAACACGTCGTTTTATTTCCTGTTCAGCTTTGCAAGCAAGATGAAACAAATGGTGATAGAGGCGAGGGTCCCGATCTTTCGATGAGATGATAACTATCGATTTGGTGGAGACGACTTTGACGATCCGACTACAAACGTGCACGACGTTGCGCCTTAGCAATCGCTAAACCAATCTCCTGAGGTTACTGACGATGCCGGAAGCACGGTCAGCCTAACCACGAAGGTCTATTCCTGCAAGCAATCGAAGAACGAGCAAGAATATGATAAAGCAATCTGAATATGGCAAATATATATGAGGTATTGATAATGGTGGGGATCCGTAAGCGGTCTTGGTCTGGTCGTTGGACACAAACGAAGTACACGAAGTTGCAATGGCTAACTTTTAACTAAACAAATCCCAAGGAAAAGCTACTAGATGAATCTACTTATATAGGAGCAAAGGGTGGCGGCCAAGGAGGTGGGAGGACGTCCCAAGGCAGCCTAAAACTAAATCTAGGTCGTACAAGGCCAATGGGCCCAAGTGGAGGTGATGTAACACCTTTGGACTTGTAGTTTGACTCGGATTCTGCTGCAGCATCAGATTGTTTCGTCCACAACTCAACGCTCCCGACGAATTTGAAGGTGATTCCAATTGGGTTGGACAGTTCACGAAATCTAGTTTCCAACAAAAAAAGAATCACCCAATTCGGAGTCCGTATGAA
>NW_025258944.1:0-1745 GCF_018294505.1 Triticum aestivum
CATTCTCTTTCTACTCGTTGCTGGTCTCTCCATAGATAGATCTTGGTGACACGTAGGAAAATTTTGAATTTCTGCTACGTTCCCCAACAGTGGCATCATGAGCTAGGTCTATTGCGTAGATTCTTTGCACGAGTAGAACACAAAGTAGTTGTGGGCGTTGATGTTGTTCAATATGCTTACCGTTACTAGTCCAATCTTGTTTCAACGGTATTGTGGGATGAAGCGGCCCGGACCGACCTTACACGTACTCTTACGTGAGACAGGTTCCACCGATTGACATGCACTTGGTGCATAAGGTGGCTAGCGGGTGCCAGTCTCTCCCACTTTAGTCGGAACGGATTCGATGAAAAGGGTCCTTATGAAGGGTAAATAGCAATTGGCATATCACGTTGTGGTCTTGCGTAGGTAAGAAACGTTCTTGCTAGAAACCCATAGCAGCCACGTAAAACATGCAACAACAATTAGAGGACGTCTAACTTGTTTTTGCAGGGTATGCTATGTATGTGATATGGCCAAAAGTATGTGATGTATGAGATTGATCATGTTCTTGTAATAGGAATCACGACTTGCATGTCGATGAGTATGACAACCGGCAGGAGCCATAGGAGTTGTCTTTATTTTTGTATGACCTGCGTGTCATTGAAGAACGCCATGTAACTTACTTTACTTTATTGCTAAACGCGTTAGCCATAGAAGTAGAAGTAGTCGTTGGCGTGACAACTTCATGAAGACACGATGATGGAGATCATGATGATGGAGATCATGGTGTCAAGCCGGTGACAAGATGATCATGGAGCCCCGAAGATGAAGATCAAAGGAGCTATATGATATTGGCCATATCATGTCACTACTCTATTTGATTGCATGTGATGTTTATCATGTTTATCCATCTTGTTTACTTAGGACGACAGTAGTAAATAAGATGATCCCTTACAAAATTTCAAGAAGTGTTCTCCCCTAACTGTGCACCGTTGCTACAGTTCGTCGCTTCTAAGCACCACATGATGATCGGGTGTGATGGATTCTTACGTTCACATACAACGGGTGTAAGACAGTTTTACACAGCGAAAACACTTAGGGTTAACTTGACGAGCCTAGCATGTGCAGACATGGCCTCGGAACACGGAGACCGAAAGGTCGAGCATGAGTCGTATAGTAGATACGATCAACATGAAGATGTTCACCGACGTTGGCTAGTCCGTCTCACGTGATGATCGGACACGGCCTAGTTGACTCGGATCATGTAATCACTTAGATGACCAGAGGGATGTCTATCTGAGTGGGAGTTCATAAGATGAACTTAATTATCCTGAACATAGTCAAAAGACCTTTTGCAAATTATGTCGTAGCTCGCGCTTTAGTTCTACTGTTTTAGATATGTTCCTAGAGAAAATATAGTTGAAAGTTGATAGTAGCGATTATGCGAACAGTAGAAAGCTTATGTCCTTAATGCACTGCTCAGTGTGCTGAACCCCAAACGTCGTTTGTGGATGTTTCGAACATCGAACATACACGTTTTGATAACTACGTGATAGTTCAGTTAAATGGTTTAAGTAGAGGCACCAAAGACGTTTTCGAAACATCGCGGAACATATGAGATGTTTCGAGGGCTGAAATTGGGATTTCAGGCTCGTGCTCATGTCAAGAGGTATAAGACCTCCGACGATTCTCTTAGCCTGCAAACTAAGGGAGAAAATCTCAATCGTTGAGCTTGTGCTCAGATTGTCTGAGTGCAACAATCACTT
>NW_025258945.1:0-1745 GCF_018294505.1 Triticum aestivum
CAGTAAATGACAAAGTCCTTCTTAGTATCAGGTGGAGCTAGAACTGGAGCAGAAGTCAACTTGTCTTTGAGTGCTTGGAAACTTTCCTGACATTTGTCTGTCCATTGGAACTTGACGCCCTTATGCAACAGGTTAGTCAGAGGCCTGGCGATCTTAGAGAAGTTCTCGACGAATCGACGGCAATAGCTGGCGAGACCGAGAAAACTTCTGACTTGCTTAACGTTCTTGGGAGGAGTCCAATCAAGAATAGCCTGAACTCGCTCGGGGTTGACGGCAATACCATCCTTAGAGATGACATGCCCCAGATAGGTTACTTCGGGTAGCCAGAATTCACATTTAGAGAACTTGGCATATAGTTGATGTTCTCGTATTTTTTCCAGCACAAGTCGAAGATGCTCAGCATGTTCCTCTTCGTTCTTGGAAAATATCAGGATATCATCCAGATAAACCACGACGAACTTGTCGAGATAATCCATGAATATGTAGTTCATCAGACGAGAGAAGGTGGCTGGAGCATTGGTTAAACCGAAAGACATGACGGTGTACTCGTATGAACCATAGCGAGTCACGAAGGCGGTCTTTGGGATATCCTCTTCGCGAACACGGATCTGGTGGTAGCCCAACCTCAAGTCGAGCTTAGAGAACACTGACGAACCCGCCAGTTGATCGTACAGATCATTGATCCGAGGAAGAGGGTATTTATTCTGAATGGTAGCTTGGTTTATAGGACGGTAGTCTTGAACTAACCGGTTTGTCCCATCCTTCTTCTTGACAAAGAGAGAAGGTGCTCCCCAAGGAGAGCAACTTGGGCGAATGAATCCTTTGCGAAGAGACTTGTCGATTTCCTCCTTAAGCTCAAGGAGTTCATGCGGCGGCATTTTGTAGGGTCGCTTGGCTATAGGAGTGGTGCCTGGTTTCCAGTCGATGATGAATTCGACAGCTCTAGCAGGGGGAATCCCCGGAAGTTCTTCAGGGAAGACGTCGAGGAATTCACGCACGACGGGAATGTTTTCAATGCCCTCGAGTGGTGCAGCGTTCAATGCATTCAATGCATAGAGCCTTGCCTCGGCATTTTGCACCAGATGGGCTTGGTAAGTAACTATCTCATCTGAAGGGTGTAGCAGATGGATGGTCTTAGTGGTGCAAACGATTGAAACAGTATGCGCTTTTAACCAATTCATTCCCAGAATGAGATCAATGCTACAGGACTTCAGTACGATGGGAGAGACAAGAAATTCCAGTCCTTCAATTTCAACAGTAACATCGCGACTAACCATAGAGGTTTGACATTGGCCCGCAGGGGTGTGTACCACTATCGGAGTGTTTATCTCTTCGTAATTAATGCCATGCAGGAATGCAAATTCTGCTGATATGAATGAATGGGATGCTCCTGTATCAAATAAAACGGATGCTGGTACTGAATTTACGAGGAGTGTACCCATCACAGTAGCAGGCTGGTCTTGAGCTTCGCTGAGATCAACGTGGTTGGCATGAGCACGACCATGAGACTTAGCATTGTTGTTGCGGGGCTGGTTGTTACCACGGCCAGCTGCTGGAAGGGCCAGTTGATTCTGGTTCTGATAGCAGTTCCTGGCAAAGTGACCCGGTTGACCACACTTGAAGCACAGACCATTATCGGGAGTGGGAACAGGAGCCCCAGGTGGGGGAGCTGGTAGCTTTGACTGCTTAGATGGTGGAGGAGGCAGACGCGGTGCAGCATAAGATTTCCTGGGAGCAGGTGCATT
>NW_025258946.1:0-1745 GCF_018294505.1 Triticum aestivum
ATCGTTGACACTGATGAAGACTCAATGTTATCTTCAGAAGTGCCAGGCAAGCAAAACCCCCTTGTTCATTCCGATACAATCCCACTCTCTCGCTCCTGCTCTCTTTTACTGCATTAGGACAACAACGACATATTTGTTACTTGCTGCGGTAGCTGAACCCCTTTATCCTTTGCATGACCTGTCATTGCCACAGTAAATAGATGAAACCCACTAGCATGAGTAGGAGTTGTTTGAGCCCTGTTGTGCCTACTCATTCATGTTTGGTTGTCATGCCTGCTACTGCTTAGAGTTGAGTCAGGTCTGATTCATCGGGGATGAATCAGAGGCGTGTGAACATGTCCTACCGTGTGTGAGCTAAGTGTGTGAACACGATTTGGTAAAGGTAGCGGTGAGAGGCCATGTAGGAGTACATGGTGGGTTGTCTCATTGCAGCTGTCCTCAGGAACTGAGTTCTGTGTTTGTGATCCATGATTCAGCTACTACCATACATTGGGCCCTGAAATATGACCCCGCTCGACTTCTTATTCACCCTAGTCCTCTGTCCAGGAGTTGCAAGTAGTTTCTGGTGTTTGTAGTATGCTGGAGGCCGTGGACAGCGCTGACCGTAGGGGTGGGCTGTGATGCGGTAGGCACGTGGCCGGGTAAACCAGGCACCCGTTTGGTGTCATGGAACCCTGTTCACATCGTTTGGGGTTGTGAGCGAAACTCCGGCCGGATCTCCTCATGGATGGAACCCGAATAGGCGATAAACCTGGACTAGAGACTTGAGTGTTTAGGTAGGTTGTGGTCTACACCCACGTCGGCTTTCGCTTGAAGTCTGCCGAGCACATGTCGTGTGCAGACGCTAAGTGGTGGAAACATGTATGAAGAAGTACACCCCTGCAGGGTTAACATCATCTATTCGAATAGCTGTGTCCGCGGTAAAGGACTTCTGGGTTGCTTATATCAGTTCATAGACAAGTGAAAGTGGATACTCTAAAATACGCAAGATAAGCGTGAGTGCTATGGATGGCGTTCTTGTAGGGAGACGGGAGCGGATCCATAGTGGTGTATTGATATGGTGAATATGTGGACTCGTGTGCGCCACCTCAAAAGAGTTGCTTGCAGTCGTAGTTTAGGATAGCCACCGAGTCAAAGCTGGCTTGCTGTAGTTAAACCCCACCATCCCCTTGTTGAAAATGATGCATATGTAGTTAGTTCTGATGTAAGTCTTGCTGGGTACATTTGTACTCACGTTTGCCTATTTTATGTTTTGCAGAGAGACTTCGGTCTCACTAGTAGTTCCGCGTGGACTTCGACGTTTAGCTTGTTACCTCAGCTACGATCTTGTGCCCTCGGCAGGATCTGGTAGATAGTCAGGCTTCTCAGCCTTTTTCATTTATAGATGTCTGTACTCAGACATGTTAAGCTTCCGCATGTGCTTTGACTTGTATGCTCTGATTGTTGGGTCATAAGACCCATGTTTGTAATATCTCGCTCCTCGGAGCCTATTGAATAAATTACTTGTGTCGTAGAGTCATGTTGTGATGCCATGTTGTATTTGCACATATCGAGCATATTGTGTGTATGTTATTGAAATGCTTGGTATGTGTGGGATCTGGCTATCTAGTTGTTTATCCTTAGTAGCCTCTCTTACCGGGAAATGTCTCCTAGTGTTTCCACTGAGCCATGGTAGCTTGCTGCTGCTCCGGAACACTTAGGCTGGCCGGCATGTGTCCTTCTTCGTTCCTGTGTCTGTCCCTTCG
>NW_025258947.1:0-1745 GCF_018294505.1 Triticum aestivum
TTTAGGGGTCCCGGAGTGATTTTCACAATTAACGAACCCTTGGGTGCGTTTACGTGTCGGTCATCACTAATCCTAGGTTTGTCCGATTCTGGGCTCTTTCATGGACTATTACTCAACGTTTTGGGGTCCCAAAATGCTTTCCATGGTTGTCGAATCCCAAGGTGTGATATGTGTTGGTCGTCAACACTTGTAGTTTGGGTCGGTTCTGGCCCGTTTCTTGGACTATACTTAGTTTTGGGGTCCCGAAGTGATTTCCACGATTGTCGAACCTCGGGGTGCGTTTACATGTGGTCATCAACACTCTCAATTACGGCCAATTCTGGCCCGTTTCGTACACTATTACTCACTGTTTTGGGTCCCAGAGCGATTTCCACGATTGACGATCCCAGGAGTGCATTTACGTGTCCGTCGTCAACACTCATAGTTTTGGCCAATTCTGACTCGTTTCGTGGACTATTACTCACCGTTTTGGGGTCCCCAAGCGATTTCCACAGTTGTTGAACCCCAAGGTGCGATTACATGACGGTCGTCAACACTCGCAGTTTTGGCCCATTCTGACGCGTTTCGTGGACAATTACTCACTATTTTGGGTTCCTGGAGTGATTTCCACGATTAACTAACCCCTGACTGCATTTACGTGTCGGTCATCAATAATCCTTGGTTTGTCCAATTCTGGGCTCTTTCATGGACTATTACTCACCGTTTTGGGGTCCCAAATTGATTTCCATGGTTGTCGATCCCCATGGTGTGCTATGTGTTGGTCGTCAAGACTTGTAGTTTTGGCCATTTTGGAGTGCATTTACGTGTCCGTCGTCAACAATCGCAGTTTTGGCTAATTCTGACCCGTTTCGTGGACTATTACTCACCGTTTTGGGGTCCCGAAGCGATTTCCACAGTCGTTCAACCCCAAGGTGCGATTACGTGTCGGTCGTCAACACTCGCAGTTTTGCCCGATTCTGGCGTGTTTCGTGGACTATTACTCACTATTTAGGGGTCCCGGAGTGATTTTCACAATTAACGAACCCTTGGGTGCGTTTACGTGTCGGTCATCACTAATCCTAGGTTTGTCCGATTCTGGGCTCTTTCATGGACTATTACTCAACGTTTTGGGGTCCCAAAATGCTTTCCATGGTTGTCGAATCCCAAGGTGTGATATGTGTTGGTCGTCAACACTTGTAGTTTGGGTCGGTTCTGGCCCGTTTCTTGGACTATACTTAGTTTTGGGGTCCCGAAGTGATTTCCACGATTGTCGAACCTCGGGGTGCGTTTACATGTGGTCATCAACACTCTCAATTACGGCCAATTCTGGCCCGTTTCGTACACTATTACTCACTGTTTTGGGTCCCAGAGCGATTTCCACGATTGACGATCCCAGGAGTGCATTTACGTGTCCGTCGTCAACACTCATAGTTTTGGCCAATTCTGACTCGTTTCGTGGACTATTACTCACCGTTTTGGGGTCCCCAAGCGATTTCCACAGTTGTTGAACCCCAAGGTGCGATTACATGACGGTCGTCAACACTCGCAGTTTTGGCCCATTCTGACGCGTTTCGTGGACAATTACTCACTATTTTGGGTTCCTGGAGTGATTTCCACGATTAACTAACCCCTGACTGCATTTACGTGTCGGTCATCAATAATCCTTGGTTTGTCCAATTCTGGGCTCTTTCATGGACTATTACTCACCGTTTTGGGGTCCCAAATTGATTTCCATGGTTGTCGATCCCCATGGTGTGCTATGTGTT
>NW_025258948.1:0-1745 GCF_018294505.1 Triticum aestivum
CAGTAAATGACAAAGTCCTTCTTAGTATCAGGTGGAGCTAGAACTGGAGCAGAAGTCAACTTGTCTTTGAGTGCTTGGAAACTTTCCTGACATTTGTCTGTCCATTGGAACTTGACGCCCTTATGCAACAGGTTAGTCAGAGGCCTGGCGATCTTAGAGAAGTTCTCGACGAATCGACGGCAATAGCTGGCGAGACCGAGAAAACTTCTGACTTGCTTAACGTTCTTGGGAGGAGTCCAATCAAGAATAGCCTGAACTCGCTCGGGGTTGACGGCAATACCATCCTTAGAGATGACATGCCCCAGATAGGTTACTTCGGGTAGCCAGAATTCACATTTAGAGAACTTGGCATATAGTTGATGTTCTCGTATTTTTTCCAGCACAAGTCGAAGATGCTCAGCATGTTCCTCTTCGTTCTTGGAAAATATCAGGATATCATCCAGATAAACCACGACGAACTTGTCGAGATAATCCATGAATATGTAGTTCATCAGACGAGAGAAGGTGGCTGGAGCATTGGTTAAACCGAAAGACATGACGGTGTACTCGTATGAACCATAGCGAGTCACGAAGGCGGTCTTTGGGATATCCTCTTCGCGAACACGGATCTGGTGGTAGCCCAACCTCAAGTCGAGCTTAGAGAACACTGACGAACCCGCCAGTTGATCGTACAGATCATTGATCCGAGGAAGAGGGTATTTATTCTGAATGGTAGCTTGGTTTATAGGACGGTAGTCTTGAACTAACCGGTTTGTCCCATCCTTCTTCTTGACAAAGAGAGAAGGTGCTCCCCAAGGAGAGCAACTTGGGCGAATGAATCCTTTGCGAAGAGACTTGTCGATTTCCTCCTTAAGCTCAAGGAGTTCATGCGGCGGCATTTTGTAGGGTCGCTTGGCTATAGGAGTGGTGCCTGGTTTCCAGTCGATGATGAATTCGACAGCTCTAGCAGGGGGAATCCCCGGAAGTTCTTCAGGGAAGACGTCGAGGAATTCACGCACGACGGGAATGTTTTCAATGCCCTCGAGTGGTGCAGCGTTCAATGCATTCAATGCATAGAGCCTTGCCTCGGCATATTGCACCAGATGGGCTTGGTAAGTAACTATCTCATCTGAAGGGTGTAGCAGATGGACGGTCTTAGTGGTGCAAACGATTGAAACAGTATGCGCTTTTAACCAATTCATTCCCAGAATGAGATCAATGCTACAGGACTTCAGTACGATGGGAGAGACAAGAAATTCCAGTCCTTCAATTTCAACAGTAACATCGCGACTAACCATAGAGGTTTGACATTGGCCCGCAGGGGTGTGTACCACTATCGGAGTGTTTATCTCTTCGTAATTAATGCCATGCAGGAATGCAAATTCTGCTGATATGAATGAATGGGATGCTCCTGTATCAAATAAAACGGATGCTGGTACTGAATTTACGAGGAGTGTACCCATCACAGTAGCAGGCTGGTCTTGAGCTTCGCTGAGATCAACGTGGTTGGCATGAGCACGACCATGAGACTTAGCATTGTTGTTGCGGGGCTGGTTGTTACCACGGCCAGCTGCTGGAAGGGCCAGTTGATTCTGGTTCTGATAGCAGTTCCTGGCAAAGTGACCCGGTTGACCACACTTGAAGCACAGACCATTATCGGGAGTGGGAACAGGAGCCCCAGGTGGGGGAGCTGGTAGCTTTGACTGCTTAGATGGTGGAGGAGGCAGACGCGGTGCAGCATAAGATTTCCTGGGAGCAGGTGCATT
>NW_025258949.1:0-1745 GCF_018294505.1 Triticum aestivum
GTCTGTTAGTGCCATTAGTTTTAGAAAAAATATAAACTTTCTATTAGTGCCATTAGTTCTTTATGAAAATTCTTTTTGCTGTATTTAGTTTTTGTGTTTTCTTTTGCTATATTTATTTTGTTTTGTTTCTACTTACAACAGAAAACTTATTTACTTTATTTTATTTTGTTTCTAATTACTTATTTATTTTACTTTATGATAATTCTTTTTGCTATTAAAGTTTCTATCAAAAAAGTTCTTTATGAAAATTCTTTTTGCTTTTAATGATTTTGAACAGAAAATACTTCGTAATTTTAGTTGCATCAATTTTATATGATTTTAGTTTCAATAATAATAGAGGTTTCTTATAATGTTTTGAACAAAAAATACTTTGTTAATTTAAGTTTCACAAATTTTATTAAAGTTTATTTTATTTTGTCGGAACACAAGAAGTCCGGAGTTGTAATAAGTTATTAAAAATAAAAAAGAGGCGCAATGCTCGTTGATTTGCTTCAAGCCTTTCGGAATAGTGTAGACTGCACTGCACATAGCTCGATGCAGTCTACCTTATTCCTCAAGGCTTGAAGCTAAGCAACGTGAGCATTGCGCCTCTTCTTCATCGTCTCTGCACTCAGGGCTTATAAACCGCTCCTAGTGCCTCTCAGCTAGCGAGGTGGGACTAAAAAACTGCTTAGTAAGAAACTCTAGTACCGGTTCGTGCCACGAACAGGTACTAAAGGTGCTCGTGGGGCCACAGCCTCATTAGTACCGGTTCGTGGCACCAACAGGGACCAAAGGGTGGAATTGGTCCCGGTTCGTGCCACCAACCGGGACCAATGGCCTTGCACAGCGGCGTGGTGGTGAGTTTAGTCCCACCTCGCTAGATAAGAGAGAGCCGCACCTGTTTATAAGGTGCGGTGCGCCTGAGCTGTCGAGCTCCTCTCTAAAGCAGGCTTACGTGCCTAACCTCTCTGTACATGCATGTGGGCCTACTGGGCCTTCTGCGGGCCTGAATCCTGGCCCATGGATGGGTTTCTAATCGTATTCAGGCCATGGTGGCCCAGTAGGTGGCATAATTTTTAATTTTTGGCCTGTTATTTTTCATGCATTTACTAATTATTTTGAGCTATAAGACCCTAAAATTGAAAAGCATTTCAAATGAACTCTGAAAAGGTTGAAAGTTGGCATGGTATCATCATTTCATCCACATAGCATGTGCAAGAAAGTTGAGAGGGTTACGGCAAAAACTAGATGCACTTCTTGTACAAAACGGACAATGGTATCATACTCGTCTATTACAAAGTTGGCATGGTATCATCATAATAGTTGTGGGAGAAAGTCTTCACTTTTTCTTCGCTTGTGTCATTTGCTTATTGCGCTGTAACCATGGATAATCTTCATCGTTTATCAGGATGCTTGGGTCAGCCTTGACTTTGAAGGGAGGAATTTCATGAAACTTTTCATAATCTTCAGACATGTCTGTCTTGCCCTCCACTCCCACAATGTCCCTTTTTCCTGAAAGAACTATGTGGCGCTTTGGCTCATCGTATGATGTATTCGCTTCCTTATCTTTTCTTTTCCTCGGTCTGGTAGACATGTCCTTCACATAGATAACCTGTGCCACATCATTGGCTAGGACGAACGGTTCGTCAGTGTACCCAAGATTGTTCAGATCCACTGTTGTCATTCCGTACTGTGGGTCTACCTGTACCCCGCCTCCTGACAGATTGACCCATTTGCACTTAAACAAAGGGACCTTAAAATCA
>NW_025258950.1:0-1745 GCF_018294505.1 Triticum aestivum
TTATACGATATGCGTCACATAATCTCAGATTCATCCAACCAACATAAAAGTACTTCAAAGAGTGCCCCAAAGCTACTACCGGAGAGTCAAGAACGTGTGCCAACCCCTATGCGTAGGTTCCCAATGTCACGAAATCCGCAAGTTGATCACCAAAACATACATCAAGTGGATTGCAAGACATACATCAAGTGTTCTCATAAAAGACTCAATCCGATAAGATAACTTCAAAGGGGAAACTCAATTCATCACAAGAGAGTAGAGGGGAGAAACATCATAAGATCCAACTACAATAACAAAGCTTGGGATACATCAAGATCATGCCATAGAGGGAACACGAGAGAGAACACAAGATAGAGAGATCAAACACATAGCTACTGGTACATACCCCCAGCCCCGAGGGTGAACTACTCCCTCCTCGTCATGGATAGCGCCGAGATGATGAAGATGGCCTCCGGTGATGGGATCCCCCTCCGGCAGGGTGCCGGAATAGGGTCCCGATTGGTTTTTGGTGGCTCTGGTGGCTTGAGGCCGCGGAACTCCCGATCTAGGTTCTTTTCTGGAAGTTTTTGGGTACGTAGGTATATATGGGTGCAGGAAGTACGTCGGTGGAGCTACGGGGGTCCCACGAGGCAGGGGGCGCGCCCAGGGGGCGCCCCCACCCTCATGAGCACCTCCCTTGGCTCCTGACGTGGGGTACAAGTCCATCTGGTAGCTTTCCTTCCAAAAATAACTTCTCCAGTTGATTTCGTTCCGTTTTGACTCCGTCTGATATTCCTTTTCCTCCAAACATTGAAATAGGCATAAAACAACAAATCTGGGCTGGGCCTCCGGTTAATAGGTTTGTCCCAAAAATAATATAAAAGTGGATAATAAAGCCCAATATTGCCTAAAACAATAGATAAAGTAGCATGGAGCAAGCAAAAATTATAGATACATTGGAGACGTATCACTGCCCATTCCCCTTCCAGTTCTGCACCTTTTGGGCGCATTGCTCGTTTTCTTGGGAAGGCTCACTCTGCCATGATGAAGATGTTTACCTTCCATTGCTCCCAACACCACGATGTTGTCACTCGCATGGTAACTTCCAAGAACACTCTAAAGGCTCGTCTGAGAGACTTAGGAGTGTATGATGTGAGTGACGATGAGCGTCTTCCTGCAGAGCCCCCATCTGACTTTGGTTTCCCCTCGGGTCCTGAGTGGGCTGATTCGACGAGGCTGGTGGCAGTGGTGCTCATGATGATGATGATGAGGATGATCTCTGATGCTGTTATGTTTCCCCCTATTCTCTATTTTTGGATATTTGATGCCAAAGGGAGTAGGCTCTATATGCATGTTTTTCTAGCTCATTATGTAATCGAACTTATTATTATGATCCTATGTTAGGAGTTTGTTGAGACTGAGATTTGGTGAATCTATATGTGATGAATCTATATGAAGTTTAATTCTTGATTATCGTGTGTATGATATTTGGTTATTTTGGGTATCATTTTGAGGGAGAGCCCTCGTCATGTTTTACTATCTATGGTATCACTTTGAGGGGGAGCTCACTCGTTGCTCATTCTTGATTATTGTTATTGAGCTCCACAACAAATACTTTCGATTACTATTATGAGTGTGCATATGAGTTGTCATCAACTACCAAAAAGGGGGAGATTGAAAGTGCAATCATGCCCTTAATCATATTTTGATGTTGATGACAACACATATGCTAGGGACTAATCATGTTTACCAAGTATATCTCAGGA
>NW_025258951.1:0-1745 GCF_018294505.1 Triticum aestivum
GACATTCTCCCACAGGAAAGTGACTAGCGCGCATTCCTATTTGCTATCGAGGGTGGAGCTTATGGTGAAAGCCCCTCCCGTGCCATCCTCCCTAACGGACACCTTCTTGGTCTCTGGTGGCATAGCTCTGGATTTCTTGCTCTTGCCGGTGGAGCTCTCCGGCACGTCCTCGACGGTAGCACAACACTCCGAAGAGGTGTGCTCGCCGGAGTGGGTGCGAGAGGTCTTGCCGGTCTTCTTCTTCCCTCCCGGGGCATCAGCGGCAGGAGCAAGTGCCTTGGCGGCAGCTGCTGCAACTGCTTCCCGGTAGAGTAGGTCGACGCAGATCAGCGTGTCCTTCTTGTCGGAGGGGACGGTGATGATGTTCATGGGCCCAGGCATCTTCAGCGTGTTGTAGGTGTAGTGCGACGCCGCCATGAACTTGGCCAGTGCCGGGCGGCCGAGGATCCCATTGTAGGGCAAGGGGATCTCGGCTACGTCGAAGACAATCCTCTCCGTCCTGTAGTTCAGCTCGCCTCCAAACGTCACGGGCAACGTGACCTTCCCCTTTGGCTGGCTCCTCCCCGGGTTGACCCCTTGAAACGTGCCCGTTTCCTCGAGGTTTCCATCAGGAATTTGCAGCCTTTTGATCACAATGGGTGAGATCAAGTTCAGACCGGCCCCGTCGTCAACCAGCATCTTGTTCACCTTGAGGTTGCGTATCATTGGTGAAACCAACAACGACAAACACCCGACCGCAGTTGTGCGGTCAGGGTGATCCTCGGCGTCAAAGATGAGGGGCGTGCTGGACCATTTCAGCGGCTTCTGAGCGTCGAACGAGGGCTCCGCCGCTGTAATCTCACGCGCCCACTGTTTGAGCTGGCGGTGAGAAGTATGCAGCGAGGCACCACCGTCGACGCGCATGGCCTCTGTAGCCTTCTGGAACTCTTGCTCGCCGGACTCGTCGTCCTCGTCATGATCATCATCTTCTTGCTTCTTGTCGCGGCCCCGAGTGGGCCTCTCTTGTTGGTTATCCTTGCCGCGGCGGCCTCCTTGGCCGCCACACTTCTTGCCGGATCCCTCGGCACCATCCTGGCCCTTCTCCTTGTCCCGCCTCTCGTACTCAGCTTTTTGCTTCTCAGCAAGCAGCTCGACTTGTCGGCAGTTCTGGAGGTCGTGGCCCTTGGTGCGGTGGATCTTGCAGTACTGCTTGTCGGAGCTTCCTGGCTTGTCGGCAGCCGCCAAGGCCCAGCAGGCGGCGCACCCGGCAATCAGCTTGCCGGGGTCGTCTGCCTTGGCCTTCTTGGCGGCGCCGGTGCTGTCAGATCCCTCGATGGCAAGCACGGTCTTGCCCTTGCATTTCCTGTGGCAACGCTGGCCCCTCTTCGCCGGGGCGGCGGTGTCTTCATCAGTAGAGTCGGTTTCCACGCCGGCGTCCTCGCCGGGGTACTTCCTTCCCTCTTCAGCCCGGGCGCACCTATCGGCCAAAACATAAAGTTCGGCCACATCCTTAACCTTGTTCATCGCCAGGTCTTCGCGCATCTTGCGATTGCGCACGTTCTGATGGAACGCGCTGATCACGGCGGCGGGATGAACATCGGGGATGTTGTACTGCACCCGGCTGAACCTCTAGATGTACTTGCGCAGGGTTTTCCCCTTTCTGGGGAATGATATGCAGATCACTGGCCTGGCCATGAGCTTGGTGGCCCCCGGTGAAGGCACCAACGAACTCATGGCACAGATCCGACCAAGAAGAGATGGAATCC
>NW_025258952.1:0-1745 GCF_018294505.1 Triticum aestivum
GCCTCCGCCCGTCGCAGCCGAGCCCCGAAGCCACCTCGCCGCCCTAGCCGGAGCCCCGCGCCATCTCGCCGGAACCGCCGCCGCCGCCGGTTTATTTGCCCGAGCCGGTATAAAACCGTGAACCGCCCCGGTTTATTTTTTTTATTTTTATTTGTTTTGGTTTTATTAAGAAAACCTAGTTCTGTTTTTTTAGGTTTTATTAAACAGCGAACGTCCACTGTTTAGATCCTATAAACGAACGTTCACTATTTAGCTTTTTCTTTTTCTGTTATTTTCGGCCAGGGACCCATCTGTGAATAATTTATTTACAGATTAGCCCCTGATCTTCAAACGTCTATAACTTTTTACTCGTTTGTCCAAATCCAACGAAACCAACGCCCACGTCTTCATTATGATCCCCTCTATCCAGTAAAACAACTTAAACATGTTTTTGAAAATTTAAAATTTGTTTTCAAACAGATTTGAATTTGAATCTTCTTTTGATCATAACTTGAGTTCCGTAACTCCGTTTGAGTTGATTCTTTTTGCAAATCGAAGCTCTTGACCTAAACTTTCTGATAAGGCCAAATTCACATAATTTTGGTACTGTTAGAAATTGTTTTATGTTGCAAGAGTTATTTGCTTGGTTTTGATGTTTTTCCGAAGTGTCTTCTTCGTTCTTCTCGATCTTTTGAGTGATTGCTTATGTGTGGTTACTATTGCTTGCTTACGATAGATTGACCGGAGTGTGACGAGTAGATCTATCAAGAGTTTTGAGTGCGAATCATCTTCATCAACATTGCAGGCAAGTAACACTTTGATCATATCCCGTTCATACCCAGTTTTTATTGCATTAGATCTGTTTTCCTCAAACAGTTGCATGATTAGGATCTAATTAAATTGTGGGTATTGGGAAGTAGTTGAGGTAGTACCTATTACCTGTTTTTCTTATCAAACCCTTGGGAGTTACTTCTACGTTGCTTTTATTATTGCCATGCTATGCTCGTAGACGTGGATTGGGTTGAGTGAAATTCATGACAGATGTGAGATTGTTAATTAATGGTTTACTTAAGGTGGCAACTTAAACTCACATCTGGGTGGATTGAGGTACCTGGGTATTCCAGGATTGCCTTTTTTTTCTTTTGGACCGCCACCCAGGTTCAAAGGGATCATAAGATTATTCATGCTAGAAACTTCCGTGTGCAGCCGCAAGCTATTATGGGCTCTAGCATAGTTGACTAAGTTGTGTGAACTCTTACAGTGGTAGACTAGCAGATCTAGGGGAAAGTAGGTGTAACTGTCTACCCATACGTAAGGTGCAAACACTTCTGAAAGACTGTGTCTTGGTCATCCGTTACTCAAACACCATGTAGTGCGAGTAATCCAACGGAGGAGATCAAGTCTTGTGGGAAAAGTGCGCAAACCTCTGCAGAGTGTACAAACTAATCATGATTAGCCGTGTCCCCGGTTATGGACATCTTGAGTATCTAGTTCTTGGATTATCCCGTTGATCTCATCATGTTACTTTAATTAATAATGTTGGGTTAATGATGATACTTAATTGGGATTGAGATGCTGTCAACCATCTCAATGTTTCACAACCACCATGATAGTTAAATAAAATTTATTCCTTTGAAGTAGGGAAAAATTGGCTTTTCGCAAAAACATTATAACCATAGAGCTTTTCCACCAGCCATATATGCATGTAGTGATAGCCTTTGTTCATCATTTCTCTATGGTGTGAATTTGCCAGCATATTCCATGTG
>NW_025258953.1:0-1745 GCF_018294505.1 Triticum aestivum
GTTATGCTACCGAAATTTCTGGCCGAAATTCGCACGACTTGTCAAAATTTGTTTGTAAGAAAACAAAAACTTTAGGGTGTTGGATGCAAGATGTTAGGGGCTTGGCTGCAAGATTATGTTATTTGTGGGAATGGAAAAAGAAGAAGAAAACGACATGATTAAGGCCAATAAATCTGCTTCAAATTACTTCTCTGAACTCTTCTCGTCATCTACATCCATATCACAGCGAGGCTCCTGAAGCTCAGAAACAAAACTACAATGGAGGCGAGGCAATATATGTTTCCTGCCAAAGCAACCATCTAACACGTACCATGAGTCCTGGTGGTGCTTCAAGGGAAATTCATATGATGTTTCTACCAAAGGGAGTGTAGCGACGAAGTGTTAGGATTACCTCGGTTTAAGGGATAAAACTGTAGTAAGAACACATCATGTTATTTCACTTGCATTTGTAGGTTTGTAAAAATTTCTCGTCTAGCTTCCTCCTAGTCGTGGCAAGTTTAGTGGTGTTGCTAGAGCTTGGAGATATTGATGTGTCCGATCTAAACAACAAGCAACATACATTAAAATACATATATGTCATCTTCTTCATTGTACAACCATGTTGATCAATTTATACATTGATGATCAGTTGCATCGGACTTTGAAGAAGCTCTTCCACTTGGCCTCCCAAAATTGTACACATCTCTCTCTCCCTCCCTCTCTCTCTCTCTCTGAGGATATGCACGCGCGACAATTGAAACATAGGTTAAATTTATTTAAAATGCCTCCCGTACACGATGATGCATGTGTACTTCTCTATATAGCACATGCAAATTGACATAAATAATTTAATCTATCAAGTACAACCCCGTCCACTTGTTTCCGGCTACCTTTTACCCTTGATGGGTGCATATTTCTTGAGGCAACCTCATTGTCACTAATCCAATTGTGCTTGCCTCTTCTCAAAAACTTTCCACCCCTATATAAAGTGTGTGCCATTGACATCTTTCACTGGTGGAAAAAGGGCCTTTGGTCGCGGTTCGCAACTGCCATTAGTCGCGGTTGCGCAACCGCGACCGAGCGGGCGCGACTAAAGGCCCCCCCCCTTTAGTCGCGGTTGCTTAAGAACCGCGACTAAAGGCCCATCCACGTGGGCGCCAGGTGGCCGTCGGGGCGGAGGACCTTTAGTCGCGGTTCTTGTGGCTAACCGCGACTAAAGGCCGCCACAGGTTTTTGAAAAAAAAATTGAATTTTTTTTTCAAATTTCTGAATTATTTTAACCTCTAGTCTCTAATCACCACCCCTCATCACTTCTCAATTTATTCTTTTATCACCCCTCATCATTCCAAATCATCTAAGTTATGCCCATTTTTACAAATTTTAGAGAGATTTTGCAAATAAAGTCAAAATTCACATTTGCAAATTTTCCCAACAACTAGACCACATATCACATGAGAAACTTATTTTCTTTTATTTTTTTGACATTTCCATTATTTTCTTTTATTTTTTTTAAAACTGAAAAGGCGATCCAGGGGGGGGGTTAGAGTTTGAAAATGGGACCTTTAGTACCGGTTCGTGGCACGAACCGGGACTAAAGGTCTCAACCCCATTAGTTCCGGTTCGTGCCACAAACCGGGACTAAAAGGGAGGAGCTTTAGTCACAGTTGGCCTGGCCAACCGCGACTAAAGCCCGCGAGCGCCCTGGGCCCAGGCATTTGGTCGCGGTTCATCTGCCGAACCGCGACTAAAGACTTCATTAGTCGCGG
>NW_025258954.1:0-1745 GCF_018294505.1 Triticum aestivum
CCGGCGGGTCTCCGGTGACCAAATGGTCACGGGGTCAAGCCCGTTACACTCCCCGCCGTTTGTAGATGCCCCCCAGCCCCTCCGCTTTTTCGATAGCTCGCCGTAGCCATGTCTCCGTCGAGCACCCGTGCGCGCCGCCGCCTCCGCCGCTCGCCGGCGCCGATTCCGGCCAAGTCCGGCGAAGCCCCGGCCACCACTGGATGCGGCGCTGCGAGTTCTTTCGAATGGGCCTAGCCCCGTTCCTCCCCGAGCCCCGTAGCGCGATTCCGGCCAACTCCGGCGAGGGACCGCCGCGGTTTTGGTCGCCGGAGTTGCGCCGGCGCCGGCCGCCGACGTGGCTGGCCTGGCCCCACCCCCAGTGTCCCTGCCAGTGGCCCCCACGGGCCCCAGTTGACTGGGTTGACCCAGTCAACTGCTGACTGGGCAGGCCCAGTCACTGACATGCGGGCCCCGCCGCAATAATTAAAAAAGAAAAAGAAAAAGAAAATGTTTTATAAATAAAAAAAATTAGTTTAATTAATCTCTCACTGACAGGTGGGCCCAGTAGTTAATTAACTAAAAACTAATTAGTTAATCCTCTGTTAACCCACTGTCTATGACAGGTGGGTCCCCCTTGTCAGTTTGACCAGTCAACCCGGACTGTTAACCGCTGACGTCACTCCTACGTCATGCTGACGTCATATCCCTTTTTCTGTTAATTAAATAATTCCAGAAATTCAAATAAACTTTGAAAATTCATATCTTTTAAACCGTAACTCGGATGAAAATGTTTTCTATATGAAAGTTGCTCAGCACGACGAGACGAATCCGAATACGCAGTCCGTTCGTCCACCACACCTCCCTAACCTATCGAACTAGCAACTTTCCCCCTCCGGTCCGTCTGTCCGAAAACGTGAAACATCGGGAATACCTCCCGGATGTCCCCCCCCCCTTCACCGGTACCACCTACTGTCGCGTTAGGACACCCCTAGCACCGCTCACTGTCATGTCACGCATCGTCATGCTTATGTTTGCATTGTATTTACTGTTTCTTCCCCCTCTTCTCTCCGGTAGACTACGAGACCGACACTGCTGCTGCCCAGTTCGACTACGGAGTCGACGACCCCTCCTACTTGCCAGAGCAACCAGGCAAGCCCCCCCCTTGATCACCAGATATCGCCTACTCTCCTCTATACTGCTTGCATTAGAGTAGTGTAGCATGTTACTGCTTTTCGATATCCTATTCTGATGCATAGCCTATCCTTGCTACTACTGTTGATACCTTTACCTGCAATCCTACATGCTTAGTATAGGATGCTAGATTTCCATCAGTGGCCCTACATTCTTGTCCATCTGCTGTGCTACACTATCGGGCCGTGATCACCTGGGCGGTGATCGCGGGTATATACTTATATACTATATACATGACACATGTGATGACTAAAGTCGGGTCGGCTCGTAGGAGTACCCGCAAGTGGATCTTTGTGGCGGAGCGACAGGGCAGGTTGAGACCGCCTAGGTAAGAGGTGGGCCTGGCCCTGGTCGGCGTTCGCGGATACTTAACACGCTTAACGAGATCTTGGTATTTGATCTGAGTCTGGCCATTTGGTCTATACGCACTAGCCATCTACGCGGGAGTAGTTATGGGTATCCCGGCGTCGTGGTATCAGCCGAAGCCTTCGTGACGTCAGCGACTGAGTGGCGCGCGCCGTGTTGGACCGCTTTGACGTAACCGCCGTGATCGTGTGGGTTGCTAGGTCTGCTCG
>NW_025258955.1:0-1745 GCF_018294505.1 Triticum aestivum
GCCCGTTTCATGTACTATTACTCACCGTTTTGGGGTCCCAAAGCGATTTCCATGATTGTCGAACTCCAAGGTGTGCTTACGTGTCGGTCATCAACACTCACATATTCGGCCGATTCAAGTCCGTTCCGTGCACTATTACTCAGCGTTTTGGGGACCCAGAGCGATTTCCACGATTGATGAACCCCGGGGTGCGTTTATGTGTCCGTCATCAACACTCACAGTTTTGGCCAATTCTGACCTGTTTCGCGGACTATTACTCACCGTTTTGGGGTCCCGTAGCGATTTCCATAGTTGTTGAACCCCAAGATGTGCTTACGTGTTGGTCAACAACAGTCGCAGTTTTGGCCGATTCTGGCCCGTTTCATGGACTATTACTCACCGTTTTCGAGTCCCAAAGCGATTTCCATGGTTGTCAAACTCCAAGGTGCACTTACGTGTCGGTCATCAACAATCACAGTTTGGGCCGATTCTGGCCCGTTTCTTGGACTATTACTCTATTTTGGGGTCTCGGAGTCATTTCCATGATTAACGAACCCCGGGGTGCGTTTACGTGTCGGTCATCAACACTCACATATTCGGCCGATTCTAATACGTTCTGTGCACTATTACTCAGCGTTTTGGGGACCCAGAGAGATTTCCACGATTGATGAACCCTGGGGTGCGTTGATGTGTCCGTCGTCAACACTCACAGTTTTGGCCAAATCTGACCTGTTTCGTGGACTATTACTCACCGTTTTGGGGGCCCCGAAGCGATTTTCATAGTTGTTGAACCCCAAGATGTGCTTACGAGTTGGTCATCAACAATCCCAGTTTTGGCCGATTCTGGCCCGTTTCATGGACTATTACTCACCGTTTTGGGGTCCCAAAGCGATTTCCATGATTGTCGAACTCCAAGGTGGGCTTACCTTTCGGTCATCAACACTCACATATTCGTCCGATTCAAGTCCGTTCCGTGCACTATTACTCTGCGTTTTGGGGACCCAGAGCGATTTCCATGATTGATGAACCCCGGGGTGCGTTTATGTGTCCGTCATCAACACTCACAGTTTTGGCCAATTCTGACCTGTTTCGCGGACTATTACTCACCGTTTTGCGGTCCCGTAGCTATTTCCATAGTTGTTGAACCCCAAGATGTGCTTACGTGTTGGTCAACAACACTCCCAGTTTTGGCTGATTCTGGCCCGTTTCATGCACTATTACTCACCGTTATGGGGTCCCACAGCGATTTCCATGGTTGTCGAACTTCAAGGTGCGCTTACGTGTCGGTCATCAACAATCACAGTTTGGGCCGATTCTTGCCCGTTTCTTGGACTATTACTCTATTTTGGGGTCTCGGAGTCATTTCCACGATTGACAAACCCCGGGGTGCGTTTACGTGTTGGTCATCAACACTCACATATTCGGCCGATTCTAATACGTTCCGTGCACTATTACTCAGCGTTTTGGGGACCCAGAGCGATTTCCATGATTGATGAACCCCGGGGTGCGTTTATGTGTTCGTCGTCAACACTCACAATTTTGGCCAAATCAGACCTGTTTCGTGGACTATTACTCACCGTTTTGGGGGCCCCGAAGCGATTTTCATAGTTGTTGAACCCCAAGGTGTGCTTACGAGTTGGTCATAAAAACTCCCAGTTTTGGCCGATTCTGGCCCGTTTCATGGACTATTACTCACCGTTTTGGGGTCCCAAATCGATTTCCATGATTGTCGAACTCCAAGGTGCGCTTACGTGTCGGTCATCAAC
>NW_025258956.1:0-1745 GCF_018294505.1 Triticum aestivum
GGGAGTTACTTCTACGTAATTCTTATATTGCTATGCTATGCTCGTAGACGTGGTTTGGGTGAGTGAAATCCATGACACATGTGAGATTGTTAATTAATGGTTCAACTTAAGGTGGCAACTTGAATACACATCTGGGTGGATTGTTTGTTGGGCACCCGGGGAATCTAGTGTTGTCCTATAGGATATCCCGGAGTACCCGTGTGATAATTCTATGGTCCGCCACCCAGGCTCAAAGGGAACTGAGATATTTTCATGCTAGAAACTTCCGTGTGCATCCACAAGCTATTATGGGCTCAGGCATAGTTGAGTAAGTCGCGTGAAGCTCCCGAAGAGGTGGATCAGCAGGTAGTGGGATGTAGGTTTGGTATGGTCTGCCCGGAGTAAGGAGTTAATGCTTCTGAAAGATTATGTCTCGGTCATCCGTTTCTCAAACACCCTGTAGTGCGAGAAATCCAACGGAGGAGAACAGGTCTTGTGGGGAAAAGTGCGCAAACCTCTGCAGAGTGTATAAACTAATCATGGTTAGCCGTGTCCCCGGTTATGGACATCTTGAGTATCTAGTACTTGGAGTATCCTAAGTATCTCATCACTCTAAACTAATATTATTGGGTTATTAATTACTTTAATTGGGATTGAGTTGGAGGAACCATCTCAATGATGTTTCAACTACCATGATAGTTAAATAAAATCTATTCCTTTGTTGTAGGGAAAAATTGGCTTTTCGCAAAACCTATAACCATAGAGCTTTCCACCAGCCAAATATGCATGTAGTGATAACATTATTCTGTTCTTGCTCTACTGTGTTATCTTGCCAGCATATTCCATGTGCTGACCCTTTTTCGGGCTGCAACGTATTATGTTGCAGACTTTTCAGATGAGGAGTAAGGTTCGTTAGGTCGTTGTCGTGCAGCTCAGCTATGCCGTTGGAGTTGATGGATTCACTTTATCTTCCAAGCCTTCCGCTGTTATCGTGTTAGATGGCCTTAAGCCATATTTACTGTAATAAGTTCTCTTTTAGGACATTCGGTGTAATAAGTGTGTGATTGCTACTCTGTTATAAATCCTCGAGTACTGTATGTGTCAGCATTACCGATCCAGGGATGACACTGAAGCACAGAGACTTGGTCGTTTGAGGTCGGGTCGCTATAGTCGCTCCGCCGCGCCAAGTCCTCACCGTTGGCCTTCCCCACGCCCTGCGTGCTTCCTCTGCTTCGCTTTTGCACGAGGACGAGGATGAGCTCCCGCCTCTGCCTCCCGCTAAGTTCGGGTGGCCCCTGCTCACGCCGCCAAGACCCCTTTGTTGTTTTCTCCAAGTGTGACGCCCGGATAATCAAGCTACAGTAAAACTCTGCTAATGGTGCCACGTCACCTCGGTTACTGTTGATAAACTCGAGTTAGTTCAAAACCGATTCAAATTCAAAATCAAAATCAAGCAAACAACAAAGGTTTTCAAAAGTTAAAACTAAAATGTTCGAGGGGTGACATATAATGCATAGGTAATTATGATGATGAAACCACATTTTTATAAAATGTTTAGATGCTCAAAGGTAAATAAAACAGTAGCTAAAACAAATATTTAAATGCCTTTTACATAATAAAAATATGCAAAGTATTCTATTTATTGCACCAAACTCTTTGTGACAGTGTACCAAATTGAAATTCTATCTTAGGACATGGATTCATAATAATAGAACTAAAGTAAAATAAAAACAAACCAAAGAATAATTAAAAGGAAAAGAACAAAA
>NW_025258957.1:0-1745 GCF_018294505.1 Triticum aestivum
TAAAAACTGCCCAAAATTTTAAAACAAATGTTTGTCGATTAGAAAATATGTTCGTCAATTCAAAAGTCTTTCATGTCTTGGATTTGGGTAGTTTTTGGAAAGTCCTTTTATGTCTAGGCGCTAGGAGTAGTTTTTCTCACACACGTCCTCCCTCCCACATACGCATTCATGGCCGGCCCGTGGGGCGTGACGCCCCTATTTTTTTTCTTTGCTTTTCTCATTTCTGTTTTTGTTTTTTCTTCTTTAAATTAATTCAAGATTTTCAAATTACAAAAGGTTGCAACTTTTGAGAAAAATATTCGAGAAATCATAGAACGTTTATGAATTCAAAAAATGTGCGAGAAATCATAAATTTTCTGCAGTTTTAATTCTTTTGGTGATTTACAAAACTATTCGCAAATTATAAAAAAATCACAATTTTTCAAAATTTGTTCCCCCATTATAAAAAAAGTTCATTGATACAAAAAGGTTTGCTAACTCAAAAATTGTTCATGAATTCAAAAACTATGCGTGCATTTCAAAAAATGTTCGTCTGAACAAAACAAATGTTCATGAATTCGAAAACTACTCATGCATTTCAAAAAATGTTCGTCTTAACAAAACAAATGTTAATGCATTTAAAAACTGCCCAAAATTTTAAAACAAATGTTTGTCGATTAGAAAAAATGTTTGTCGATTCAAAAGTCTTTCATGTCTTGGATTTGGGTAGTTTTTGGAAAGTCCTTTTATGTCTAGGCGCTAGGAGTAGTTTTTCTCACACACGTCCTCCCTCCCACATACGCGTTCATGGCCGTCCCGTGGGGCGTGACGCCCCTATTTTTTTTCTTTTCTTTTCTCATTTCTGTTTTTGTTTTTTCTTCTTTAAATTAATTCAAGATTTTCAAATTACAAAAGGTTGCAACTTTTGAGAAAAATATTCGAGAAATCATAGAATGTTTATGAATTCAAAAAATGTGCGAGAAATCATAAATTTCCAGCAGTTTTAATTCTTTTGGTGATTTACAAAACTATTCGCAAATTATAAAAAAATCACAATTTTTCAAAATTTGTTCCCCAATTATAAAAAAAGTTCATTGATACAAAAAGGTTTGCTAACTCAAAAATTGTTCATGAATTCAAAAACTATGCGTGCATTTCAAAAAATGTTCGTCCGAACAAAACAAATGTTCATGAATTCGAAAACTACTCATGCATTTTAAAAAATGTTCGTCTTAACAAAACAAATGTTAATGCATTTAAAAACTGCCCAAAATTTTAAAACAAATGTTTGTCGATTAGAAAAAATGTTCGTCGATTCAAAAGTCTTTCATGTCTTGGATTTGGGTAGTTTTTGGAAAGTCCTTTTATGTCTAGGCGCTAGGAGTAGTTTTTCTCACACACGTCCTCCCTCCCACATACGCGTTCATGGCCGGCCCGTGGGGCGTGACGCCCCTATTTTTTTTCTTTTCTTTTCTCATTTCTGTTTTTGTTTTTTCTTCTTTAAATTAATTCAAGATTTTCAAATTACAAAAGGTTGCAACTTTTGAGAAAAATATTCAAGAAATCATAGAATGTTTATGAATTCAAAAAATGTGCGAGAAATCATAAATTTTCTGCAGTTTTAATTCTTTTGGTGATTTACAAAACTATTCGCAAATTATAAAAAATCACAATTTTTCAAAATTTGTTCCCCAATTATAAAAAAAGTTCATTGATACAAAAAGGTTTGCTAACTCAAAAATTGTTCATGAATTCAAAAACTATGC
>NW_025258958.1:0-1745 GCF_018294505.1 Triticum aestivum
TGTGGAACGGACGTCCTTTAGGTAGGGTGGTCTTGCTTCTTCTTGTGGTGTATGCTGCAACTTCATCGTCGTCGTCATGTTCGATCTTCGGGTCGCCGTACTTGTCGAAGTCTTGCTCATTGGCTACTCCATCCATTCCGATGATCTTCCTTTTGCCTCTCCTCACGACAACACGACTGGGCTCTGACGGGTCGGTAATGAAGAAGCATTGGTCCACTTGGGAAGCTAGTACCCATGGCTCATTTTTCGCGGTGACGTTTGCGCCCGCAGTATTGGATTTGGCTTCGGGTATAACCATGATGGTGAAATACCGGTCTTCTTGTAGGACGCTCTTGGCCCATCTGACATGGAACATCGGGACCTTCTCTCCAGTGTAGCTCAGCTCCCAGATCTCCTCGATCCTTCCATAGTATCTGTCCTTGTCGTTACCGGTGTAGGATATGTTTTCATGTCATATACTTGACTTCTCTTGGCACTTGGCGGTGCTTTGGCCCTTGATCATGACAACAGATCAAGCAGGTATCTCTTGCTACTAAACGGGGGTGCTTGCTTATGTCTCTTAAACATATATAAACTTCCATTGATATGTCATTGTCATCGCATGTAAGCAGCCTTTGTATCAAAACTGCAATCTGTTTTCTTCCAACATTAATACAAGCAGATTCATGAAGGTGTGTCTATGAACATGGGTAGTATGTGTGTGTCTCCTCAGTTTAAGATTCAAGTTTTCTTCTTCTTTCAGGTGCACCATTAGAGGCTAACTAGTGACGTCAAGACACAAAGCGCACCCCATTTTATTCCAGAAAAGTGAAGACCTTTGTAGGAATTGGCTACATGACACTCAACTTGAAATTATGGGCTTTTGATTTGCTACAAATATTGTACTGAGTAGTGAGGCACCATGCTCCATTGGGCACGGGTCAAATGTCGATATTGCGCTCGATGCTCACATGACATATAAGATCCCACACCGCCGCTGGACATCACCAGAATGTTGCAACACATTTCTTTTCTTCATTGATTCCCAATAAGAACCCGATGGAGGCAGCACGGTATTTTCTCAGGCCTTCATACCATAAAGTGCCAGCCTTTTATTCCAAACAAAGTGTTTCGTTTCCAATGTCTCCTAATCTCAAGTTATAACACCACTACTAGGAAAAGGCATGCTAGTAGCGCACCAGTTTTGCCTACTAATAGCGCACTACCGGTGCGCCACTAGCACCATGCCATTAGAATTAAATACTAACGGCGCACCACTGGTTCGCCATTAGTATCCGGTGTACTAATGGCGCACCACGTAGTGCGCCATTAGTATAGCCCACAATGCGTCATTAGTATATGCCTCCGAGGGGGCCATATTGTCACGCCCAATATGCGACCCTATTCAAAAGGAACTCGAAGGTCCCACCAAGGATAGATCCGCATATTGAAACGCTTTTACAAGGTGGATATCATTACATCAACATTACATAATAGATAGGGATACATATAAGAGGCATACAATGCCACACAAATACAACATCATATCATACATGAGAACAACATCCGACTACGGATGAAACACAAACAGAAACTCAAACGACAACCACCCTGCTAGCCCAGGCTGCCGACCTGGAACCTATCCCCTGATCGAAGAAGCAGCAGAAGAAGAACTCCAAAACAAGCAAACATCGCTCTCGCGTCATGATCATCGCATAACCTGTACCTGCAACTGTTGTTGTAGTAATCTGTGAGCCACGAGGACT
>NW_025258959.1:0-1745 GCF_018294505.1 Triticum aestivum
GGTAAAGGACTACTTGGTTGCCTATACAGTTCATAGACAGGTAAATGGAAACTACTAAAAGCCTCAAGATAAGTGTGAGTGCCGAGGATGGCTCTTCCGTAGGAAGACGGAGGTGGATCCTCGGTAGTGTATTGAATTGGTGAGTAGTGGACTCGTGTACGCAAAACCATTTCAAGTTGGAGTCTCGTAGGTTAACCTAGCCAAGAGTCAAAGCTGGCTTGCTGCAATAACTCCACCAACCCTTCTTGATAATGTGCATGTATGTAGGATCTGATGTAAGTCTTGCTGAGTACCTTTGTACTCATGTTGCTATAATTTACATTTTTACAGAAGACGCTGCAACCCCTTCTGATGGGTTCTACGTAGACGTTGACATCAATGAGTAGGCTAAGGCCCAGGTGGTGATCCTGAGCTTGTGAAGGACCACGTAGTATAGCTAGGCTTTCCAAGCCTCTTTTATTTTACTAGTTGCATGTACTCAGACAAGTTACTTCCGCTGCTGGTTTGTATGACTGTATGACTTGAATGCTAGGTCGTGTGACCCGTACCTTTGTGTATGTTATGTATGGCTCTCTGAGCCTTAAATAAGTACTTGTGTCATAGAGTCATGTTGTGATGCCTTGTTGTATTTGCACATATCGAGCATATTGTGTGTATGATTGAAATGCTTGGTATGTGTGGGATCTGACTATCTAGTTGTTTATCCTTAGTAGCCTCTCTTACCGGGAAATGTCTCCTAGTGTTACCACTGAGCCATGGTAGCTTGCTACTGCTCTGGAACACTTAGGTTGGCCGGCATGTGTCCTTCTTCGTTCCTGTGTCTGTCCCTTCGGGGAAATGTCACGCATTGAGTACCGGAGTCCTGTTAGCCCGCTACAGCCCGGTTTACCGGAGTCCTGCTAGCCCAGTGCTACAGCCCGGACCCACTTGCTGATGACCGACACGTTCGTTGCTGGGTCATGGATGCTTGTCCCTGTAAGTCTGTGCCACTTTGGGTTTACGACTAGCCATGTCAGCCCGGGCTCCTTATCATATGGGTACTAGCGACACTATCATATACGTGTGCCAAAAGGCGCAAATGGTCCCGGGCAAAGGTAAGGCGACACCCGTGGGAACACCGTGCGTGAGGCCGCAAAGTGATATGAGGTGTTACATGCTAGACCTATGTGGCACCGAGTCGGGGTCCTGACAGCGTTGGCATCAGAGCCGGACTGCCTGTAGGTTCTCCAAGCCAAACTGGTCGATGTTGAGCCTAGAAATTCTTTAGTTATATGTAGGGGAATTGTTTGTGGGTTGGAACGTAAGGCTCTTTTTACTCCTTTATCTTATGACATTCTGATCTGAGTCAGTCTATTCTTCCACCGGGGGTTAAGGAATTAGGATCTATTCTCTCTATCAGGATCACGTGTTACTAATCAGTAGTACCTTATAGGTTTGTTGGATACAAGTCTAGTTCAGTTCTACTACCACATTATGTTGTTAGGATAGACTCAGGACTTTGATATGATGATGTTGAGTGTGTATGAATCCTTTGTCAAATGTCTCAAATCCTTCTTGAGCATTTACAGCTGTTATGCTGCCAAAATTTTGCTAGGAATTCTAATGCCTTTGCATTATGATTGTGCTTTCAGATGGCCACTCGCGACCTCAATCAAGTGGTTCGCCTGACTCGATGCCTAGATGTACCCGGTCATACCGCCATGTTGGTCAGGGTAATGACTGAGGCTGGATACCGTTGGTATCCT
>NW_025258960.1:0-1745 GCF_018294505.1 Triticum aestivum
GAGGAGACGATGATGTATCCCGAAGTTCACACCCTTGCGGATGCTAATCTCCGTTTGGAGCGGTGTGGAGGCACAATGCTCCCCAAGAAGCCACTAGGGCCACCGTAATCTCCTCACGCCCTCGCACAATGCAAGATGCCGTGATTCCACTAAGGGACCCTTGAGGGCGGTCACCGAACCCGTACAAATGGCGACCCTTGGGGGCGGTCACCGAACCCGTACACTTTGGCAATCCTTGGAGGCGGTCACCGGTACCCGTCAAATTGCTCGGGGCGATCTCCACAACCTAATTGGAGACCCCGACGCTTGCCCGGAGCTTTACACCACAATGATTGAGCTCCGAACACCACCAACCGACTAGGGGGCCCAAGCACCCAAGATAAACAAGCTCAAGGGCACCAAGCACCCAAGAGTAATAAGCTTCTCAACTTGTAACTTCCACGTATCACGTGGAGAACTCAAACCGCTGCACCAAATGCAATGGCAAGGGCACACGGAGTGCCCAAGTCCTTCTCTCTCAAATCCCACCGAAGCAACTAATGCTAGGGAGGAAAATGAGAGGAAGAACAAGAAGGAGAACACCAAGAACTCCAAGAACTAGATCCAAGGGGCTCCCCTCACATAGAGGAGAAAGTGATTGGTGGAAATGTGGATCTAGATCTCCTCTCTGTTTTCCCTCAAAAACTAGCAAGAATCCATGGAGGGATTGAGAGTTAGCAAGCTCGAAGAAGGTCAACAATGGGGGAAGAACACGAGCTCAAAGGATAAGGTTCAATGGGGAAGAAGACCCCCTTTTATAGGACCTCCCGAATCCAACCGTTATGCTCACAGCCCGCATCGAGCGGTAGTACCGCTTGACATCACGGTACTACCGCTAGGGGTAGCGGTACTACTGCTCGGGGTAGCGGTACTACTGCTTGCGAGCGGTACTAAAAAATTACATCCGTGCCTACCACCGCTGGACTTGTGACGAGATTTTGGTCCCGAGCGGAAGTAGCCACGGAATTAGCCGCGGTAGTACTGCTCCAAGCGGTAGTACCGCTCCCAAGGGCGGTAGTACCGCTCCCAAGGGCGGTAGTAAAAAATTACTTCCGCTCCTACCCGCGGTACTACCGCTGCAGCCTTTTCAGAACACCAAAACTGCCACAACTTCTTCATTCGGACTCCGAATTCGATGAAACCAAGTTTGTTGGAAAGCTAGCGACAAGGGATAACACAATCTTGAAAGAAATACCAATAATAAGCAAATGAGAAAAGGCCCAAAAGAAAATGGTGAGAACCCTTCCTCGGAGAAGACCGGTAAAACCTCCAACACCGAAAACATCATAGAAGACGCATGCAAACTCCGTTTTCGATGAACTCAAGCTTGTCATAAAGATGACCATAAGCTCTAAGACTCACAAAGAGAATCAAACAAGAACCAAGAAACATGATGAAAGGATGCAATGGTTTGAGCTCTCGACGAACGATACGATCAAGCTACTCACTTGAGAGCCCCCCTTGATAGTACGGCTATCGATCCTATAACCCGGTCTCCCAACTACCACCATGAGACCGGTAAAATAGAAAACCTATCAAGGGCAAACCTTTGCCTTGCACAAAATCCACTTGAGCTAGATGATGACGATCTACTCCTCCTCAAGATGGACCACCTTTCTTGATTGCGTTGGCTCGATGAAGACTAGTTGATTGCTCCCCCATACTCCACTATGGATGAGCCACTCTTCCGCTCATCTTCACAAGTC
>NW_025258961.1:0-1745 GCF_018294505.1 Triticum aestivum
TTCGTCACCGGCATGACACCATGATCTCCATCATCATGATCTCCATCATTGTGTCTTCATGAAGTCGTCACGCCAACGATTACTTCTACTTCTATGGCTAACGCGTTTAGCAACAAAGTAAAGTAATTTACATGGCGTTATTCAATGACACGCAGGTCATACAAAATAATAAAGACAACTCCTATGGCTCCTGCCGGTTGTCATACTCATCGACATGCAAGTCGTGATTCCTATTACAAGAATATGATCAATCTCATACATCACATATATCATTCATCACATCTTCTGGCCATATCACATCACATAGCACTTGCTGCAAAAACAAGTTAGACGTCCTCTAATTGTTGTTGCAAGTTTTTTTTACGTGGTTTGTAGGTTTCTAGCAAGAACGTTTTCTTACCTACGTATGACCACAACGTGATTTGCCAATTTCTATTTACCCTTCATAAGGACCCTTTTCATCGAATCCGTTCTGACTAAAGTAGGAGAGACAGACACCCGCTAGCCACCTTATGCAACTAGTGCATGTCAGTCGGTGGAACCTGTCTCACGTAAGCGTACGTGTAAGGTCGGTCCGGGCCGCTTCATCCTACAATGCCGCCGAAACAAGAAAAGACTAGTAGCGGCAAGAAGAATTGGCAAACTCAACGCCCACAACTGCTTTGTGTTCTACTCGTGCATAGTAACTACGCATAGGCCTGGCTCATGATGCCACTGTTGGGAATCGTAGCATAATTTAAAATTTTCCTACGCTCACCAAGATGCATCTATGGAGTATACTAGCAACGAGGGGAAAGGAGTGAATCTACATACCCTTGTAGATCGCGAGTGGAAGCGTTCCAATGAACGTGGATGACGGAGTCGTACTCGCCGTGATCCAAATCACCGATGACCGAGTGCCGAACGGACGGGACCTCCGCGTTCAACACACGTACGGTGCAGCGACGTATCCTCCTTCTTGATCCAGCAAGGGGGAAGGAGAGGTTGATGGAGATCCAACAGCACGACGGCGTGGTGGTGGATGTAGCGGGTCTCCGGCAGGGCTTCGCCGAGCTTGTGCGAGAGAGAGAGAGGTGTTGCAGGGGAGGAGGGAGGCGCCCAAGGCTGTAGGTTGCTGCCCTCCCTCCCCCCCTTTATATAGGCTCCCTGGGGGGGGGGCCGGCCCTAGAGATGGGATCTCAAAGGGGGGGCGGCGGCCAAAGGGGGGAAGGGGTTGCCTTGCCCCCCAAGGCAAGGGGGAAGCCCCCCACCCTAGGGTTCCCAACCCTAGGCGCATGGGGGGAGGCCCATGGGGGGGCGCCCAGCCCACTAGGGGCTGGTTCCCTTCCACTTTCAGCCCATGGGGCCCTTCGGGATAGGTGGCCCCACCCGGTGGACCCCCGGGACCCTTCCGGTGGTCCCGGTACAATACCGGTAACCCCGAAACTTTCCCGGTGGCCGAAACTGGACTTCCTATATATAATTCTTCACCTCCGGACCATTCCGGAACCTCTCGTGACGTCCGGGATCTCATCCGGGACTCCGAACAACTTTCGGGTTTCCGCATACATATATCTCTACAACCCTAGCGTCACCGAACCTTAAGTGTGTAGACCCTACGGGTTCGGGAGACATGCAGACATGACCGAGACGCCTCTCCGGTCAATAACCAACAGCAGGATCTGGATACCCATGTTGGCTCCCACATGTTCCACGATGATCTCATCGGATGAACCACGGTGTCGAGGATTCAATCAATCCCGTAT
>NW_025258962.1:0-1744 GCF_018294505.1 Triticum aestivum
AGTTTTGTCCAATTCTGGCCGTTTTCATGGACTATTACTCACCGTTTTGGGGCCCCGAAGTGATTTCCATAGTTGTTGAACCCCAGGGTGCGATTACGTTTTGGACAACAACACTCGCAATTTTGGCCGACTCTGGCCCGTTTCGTGGACTCTAACTCACTGTTTGGGGTCCCAGAGTGATTTCCATGATTGACGAAGCCCAGGGTGCGATTACGTGTAGGTCATCAACACTCGCAATTTTAGCCGATTCTTGGCCCATTTTTTGGACTATTAATCACTGTTTTGGGATCCAGAGTGATTTCCACGATTGAAAAACCCCAGGGTGCGTTTATGTCTCGGTCATCAACACACATTTTGGCTGATTCTGGCCCGTTTCGTGGATTATTACTCACTATTTTCAGGTCCCAAAGTGATTTCCACGACATACGAACCCTGGGGCGCTTTTACGTGTCGGTCATCAACACTCACATTTTTGCCTGATTCTGGTCCGTTTCGTGCACTATTACTCACCTTTTGGGGCCCCAGAGTGATTTCCATGATTGACGATTCTCGGGGTGCGTTTACGTGTCCATCGTCAACACTCACAGTTTTGTCCAATTTTGACCCATTTTGTTGACTATTACTCACCATTTTGGCTCCCAAAGCGGTTTCCATAGTTATTGAACCCCAAGGTGCGCTTATGTGTCGTTCATCAACACTCGTAATTTTGGCCAATTCTGGCTCATTTCCTGGACTATTGATCACTGTTTTGGTTTCCCAAAGCGAGTTCCTCGATTGACGATCCCCGGGGTGTGTTTATGTGTGCGTCGTCAACACTCACAGTTTTGTCCAATTCTGGCTGTTTTCATGGACTATTACTCACCGTTTTGCGTCCCTGAAGTGATTTCCATAGTTGTTGAACCCCATGGTGCAATTACGTTTTGGTCAACAACACTCGCAAGTTCGGCCGATTCTGGCCCGTTCCATGGACTGTAACTGACTGTTTGGGGTCCCAGAGTGATTTCCATGATTGACGAAGCCCAGGGTGCGATTACGTGTAGGTCATCAACACTCGCAATTTTAGCCGATTCTGGCCCGTTTTGTGGACTATTAATCACTATTTTGGGATCCGGAGTGATTTCCACGATTGGAAAACCCCAGGGTGCGTTTATGTGTCGGTCATCAACACACAATTTTGGCTGATTCTGGCCCGTTTCGTGGATTATTACTTACAGATTTTGGGTCCCAAAGTGATTTCCATGACATACGAACCTTGGGGCACTTTTACGTGTCGGTCATCAACACTCACATTTTTGGCCGATTCTGGTCCGTTTCGTGCACTATTACTCACAGTTTTGGGGCCCCAGAGTGATTTCCATGATTTACGATTCTCGGGGTGCGTTTACGTGTTCGTCGTCAACACTCACAGTTTTGTCCAATTTTGACCCATTTTGTTGACTATTACTCACCATTTTGGCTCCCAAAGCGGTTTCCATAGTTATTGAACCCCAAGGTGCGCTTATGTGTCGGTCATCAACACTCGTAATTTTGGCCAATTCTGGCTCATTTCCTAGACTATTGCTCACTGTTTTGGTTTCCCAAAGCGAGTTCCTCGATTGACGATCCCCGGGTGTGTTTACGTGTGCGTCGTCAACACTCACAGTTTTGTCCAATTCTGGCCGTTTTCATGGACTATTACTCACCGTTTTGGGGCCCCGAAGTGATTTCCATAGTTGTTGAACCCCAGGGTGCGATTACGTTTTGG
>NW_025258963.1:0-1744 GCF_018294505.1 Triticum aestivum
AATATGATCCTACAGACTACGAACAAGTGGTGGTGGTGGGTGTCACAAATCCGTCAAGCAAATCTCAAATTCTTACCAGTTCTTACCCAGCAGCAGGCGGTGATCGGCAACCGTTGTAGTCAAAAACTCTCAAAGCTTGGATAGAGCGATTACCAGGGAGAGTCGAACACACGACGTAGATGTATGTGGAGCTGGGAAGGCTTATAGTATGGTAGCAAAAAGGGTCAGCAATAATCAATTCAGAGATGCAAAGTTGAATAAACGCTCAACGACGGTACTGTGCTGGTCCTAGGCTAGACTGTGCTAGAGACGCGAGCCTAGAACACTAACAAAATCACGGCGCGGCACGTAAACAAGGGAAAAGCACACTCTGGAATTTTTTTTTTGCGCTCTTTTTTTTTGCGCTCTTTTTTTTGCGCTGTTTTTTTTTGCGAAAAATCACTATAATGGCGAGTGTCTCAAAACTCTTCTTAGCTCAAACTGACAGGATGGGCACGAAATTTTTTTTGACCAAATTTTTTTTTTTGACTGCCCGGACCCAAAAACTGGAAACGGGTCAAAAAAAACTTCCTATAATGGCACCTGTCTCAAAACACTCAGAAACACATAAAAATAGGATAGCGAGAAATTTTTTCGAAAAATGCGTTTTCGAAAAATTTTGGGCCTAAACGGAGCGTGGCTACCCGACTCTTTTTTTTTTTTTCCGAAACCTACTCCGGCAAGGAAACACGAATCGGAATCTAGATTGATCCCGAAAACAAACCTAATAAGCAAGGAACTCGGATTGGTGGTGGATATATGGTGGTGGTATATGGCAGCGGTGGTAGTATATGGATATGGATCGGTGGTGGTATATGGACACGGATTGGTGGTGGTATATGGATACGGATTCGGAGCGGTGGTGGTAGATGGCAGGGGCGATGATGATGGTGCGGCGGCAGCGTGACAACTTATGACCAGAACTCGAAACTCTAAAAGACTAGACTCTAAGACCAGCAACTAGACACGACGATGCAACCGCAAATTCAACAAAGCAAACCCTAAAAAGACTATGCAAAGGCTCAGATTGGTTCGGATATGATGAACTAACCCTAAATTTTTTTTTGTGGCTTTTTCGTGGACTGTAGGTATGAAGAACAGACTCGATCTAAACTACGAAAAACTGTAAAATCTCACCGAGCAACCTGGAAATCTGATACCACTTGATAGAGGCAAAGGTGTCCCGTCTTTCGATGAGATGGTGGATTTCGCTTTGGTGGAAGTCGACTTTGACAATCCGACTACGAACGTGCGAGGACGTCGCGCCTTAGCAATCGCTAAACCAACTCCGAGAGGTTATTGACCACGCCGGAGCACGATCAACCTGACCACGAGGGTCTGTTTCCTGCGAGCAAACGAAGAACAAGCAAGAAACTAAGATTGCAATCTGGATATGGCGAATATAAGATGAAAGCTTTATTGATCAAGGTGGGGTTCTGTGACGCCTTTGTCTGGTCGTTGAACACAAACGAAGTACGCGAAGTTGCAGCTATGGCGAACTTTTAATCTAAACAAAACCCAAAGTCTAAACGATGCCCTAAGGGCTGTATATATGGAGGAAGAGGGGGGAATTTCGTGGCCCTTGGTGGAGGGGTCCGAAATCAACCCTATCTCTTGTTTCCCCACACATACGGACTCTAAAAATAGCCTATACTTATGTATTTCGAAATTACATGGGCCTGGCCCAATAATAAGGTGACGCAGC
>NW_025258964.1:0-1744 GCF_018294505.1 Triticum aestivum
CGGGTCATGAGTGATGTGAGGGCTGCCATGGATTTCGGCTTTTCCTGTCCCAGGTGCCAGGCAAGCCACTCGTCGCGGATGTTATGCTTGAAGGCCGCGAGGGCCTCCGCATCCGGACAGTCGATGATTTGGTTTTTCTTGGTTAAGAACCATGTCCAGAATTGCCTGGCCGATTCGTCTGGCTGCTGAATTATGTGGCTTAGGTCATTAGCGTCTGGTGGTCGCACATAAGTGCCCTGGAAGTTATCGAGGAATGCGGCTTCCAGGTCCACCCAACTCCCAATTGACTCTGCTGGCAAGCTGTTGAGCCAATGCCGGGCTGGTACTTTAAGCTTGAGGGGGAGGTATTTGATGGCGTGAAGATCGTCACCGCGGGCCATGTGGATGTGAAGGAGATAGTCTTCAATCCAAACCGCGGGGTCTGTTGTGCCATCGTAGGATTCAATATTGATGGGTTTAAACCCTTCGGGGATTTGATGATCCATTACTTCCTCTGTGAAGCATAGTGGGTGTGCGACGCCTCTGTACTGGGCGATATCACGATGGAGCTCAAGGGAGCTTGGTCTATTTTGTTCGGCCCGACCGGACTTACTGTGTCCGGCGCGACGATTGTCGTCACGTATCGTGGGACGCCCACGCGATCCATAGATCGATCTTGATTGTCTTGCCTTATCCTCCAATATATCTCGCAAGTCCGGAGTGTTCCCCTGTGGCCGTGTGCTTTTCGAGCGATGCCGGGGTACGGGTCTAGTGAAGGGCCTAGAGGCCACTCTGTCGCGACCACGGGGTGGTCGGTCAGCCGTATTGTCTCCTGGTGATGCCGGTTCATAAGCCTCCTCCTCTAATCGGGGGAGCAGCTTGCGTTTAGGGTAGCTTTTGGAGGGGCGTTCGAGCTCATGCTCTTCGGCTGCGAGGACTTCAGTCCATCTGTCGGCTAGCAGATCCTGATCAACTCTAAGCTGTTGCTGCTTTTTCTTGAGGCTATTCGTCGTGGCCATAAGCCTGCGTTTAAAATGCTCTTGTTCGACGGGATCCTCAGGCACGACGAATTCGTCATCGTCGAGGCTCGCTTCGTCTCCGGAGGGAGGCGTATAATCCTCTGCCTCCTCCCCTGCCGCTCCTTCATAAGGGCTGGCGTCTCCATCCTACTGCGCTGCATCTTGCTGGAGCGGGTTGTCTTCGGCACTGTCCGGTGTATTATTGTCTCCGGTGCCGGAGTCTTCATTCTTGTTGTGGCGGGATTTAGAGCGGCGCCGCTGACGCCGGCGCTTAGGCTGCTTTTTGGAGGGGCCATCCTCCTCTTTTCCTTTGCCATTCCCCTCTTTTGGGATATCCACCATGTATATGTCATACGATGAGGTGGCTGTCCAGTGCCCAGTGAGTGCTGGTTCTTGGTCGTCTCCGGCGTCGTCGTCCATACCAACGATGTCCTCGGAGTCGTAGTCTAGCATGTCGGTTAAATCATCGACAGCGGCTACCAAGTGGGTGGTGGGTGGGCTTTGAATTTCTTCGTCGTCCGCATCCCAACCGTCCTGACCGCAGTCCGGCCAGGGCTCTCCTAATAACGAGAGATATTTTAGCGAACTCAAGATGTCGCCGAAAGGTGAGTGTTGGAAGACGTCCGCTGTGGTGAACTCCATGATCGGCGCCCAATCGGATTCGATCAGGGCGGGCGCGGGAGGTTCAGAGTCCGGCGAGGAGTCTGGCACCTTGGAGTCACGAGCTTTATGAGGGACAAAATCAG
>NW_025258965.1:0-1744 GCF_018294505.1 Triticum aestivum
GGAACCTTGGCGGGACCAATCTAGGGCTCCGGCGGAGCTGTTCTGCCGGGGACACTTCCCTCCAGGAGGGGGAAATCATCACCATCGTAACCACCAATGCTCCTCTCATCGGGAGAGGGCAATCTCCATCAACATCTTCACCAGCACCATCTCATCTCCAAACCCTAGTTCATCTCTTGTATCCAATTCTTGTCTCCAAGTCCGGGATTGGTGCTAGTAGGTTACTAGTAGTGTTGATTACTCCTTGTAGTTGATGCTAGTTGGTTTATTTGGTGGAAGATCATATGTTCAGATCCTTTATGCATATTATTACCCCTCTGATTATGAACATGAATATGCTTTGTGAGTAGTTACTTTGTTCCTTAGGACAAGGGAGAAGTCTTGCTACTAGTAGTCATGTGAATTTGGTATTTGTTTGATATTTTGATAAGATGTATGTTGTCTAGCCTCTAGTGGTGTTATGTGAACGTCGACTACATAACACTTCACCATTATTTGGGCCGAGAGGAAGGCATTGGGAATTAATAAGTAGATGATGGGTTGCTAGAGTGACAGAAGCTTAAACCCTAGTTTATGCATTGCTTTGTAAGGGGCTGTTTTGGATCCATATGTTTCATGCTATGGTTAGGTTTACCTTAATACTTTTGTTGTAGTTGCAGATGCTTGCAATAGAGGTTAATCATAAGTGGGATGCTTGTTCAAGTAAGAATAGCACCCAAGCACCGGTCCACCCACATACCAAATTATCAAAGTACCGAACGTGAATCATATGAATGTGATGAAAACTAGCTTGACGATATTCCCATGTGTCCTCGGGAGCGCTTTTCCTATTATAAGAGTTTGTTCCGGCTTGTCCTTTGCTACAAAAAGGATTGGGCCACCTTGCTGCACTTTATTTACTCTTCTTACCTGTTGCTCGTTACAATTTATCTTATTACAAAACTATCTGTTACCACTTATTTCAGTACTTGCAGAGTATACCTTGCTGAAAACCGCTTATCATTTCCTTCTGCTCCTTGTTGGGTTCGACACTCTTACTTATCGAAAGGACTAGATAGATCCCCTATACTTGTGGGTCATCAAGACTCTTTTCTAGCGCCATTGCCGGGGAGTGTAGCGCCTTTGTTAAGTGGAATTTGGTAAGGAAAAATTTATATAGTGTGCTGAAATTTTCTGTCACTTGTTATTATGGAAAGTAATTCTTTGAGGGGCTTGTTCGGGGTATCTTCACCCCATCCAGTAGAGCAAAGAGTTGCTCCTCAACCTACTGAACCTATTGAAAATGAAACTCCTTTTGAAGTTCCTTCGGGTATGATGGAAAAACTGCTAGCTAGTACTTTTATAGGAGATGGAATAAAGCATCCTGATGAACATTTACTCTATGTGGATGAATTTTGTGGGCTATTTAACCTTGCAGGTATACCCGATGATGTTGTTAAGAGGAAAGTTTTCCCTTTATCTTTGAAGGAAGATGCATTGACATGGTATAGGCTATGTGATGATACGAGATCATGGAACTATAAAAGATTGAAATTGGAATTTCATCAAAAGTATTACCTATGCATCTTGTTCATCGTGATCGCAATTATATATATAATTTTTGGCCTCGCGGAGGAGAAAGCATCGCTCAAGCTTGGGGGAGGCTTAAATCAATGTTATATTCATGCCCCAATCATGAGCTCCCAAGAGTGACAATTCTTCAGAATTTTTATGCTCGGCTTTCCGATAACAATCGCACCATGCT
>NW_025258966.1:0-1744 GCF_018294505.1 Triticum aestivum
GGAGGCGACAGCGCGTCGTCGACGACGACGAGGGTTACAACTGGCACTCCGAGAAGAGCCATCCCGTGCTAGACACTCAAGGTAAACGGGTCGGCCTCATCGACCATCTTTCCTTTGGGATCAAGAGGCCTGGAGCAGCCAGAACCAGGGTTGGGTGGTGCATGAAGGAGTACGGCCTCGACCACGAGGACGAACAAGACGGTGCGGCCGGAATGGTCCTATGCAAGATCTACGTCTCAACCCACAAGAGGGAGATTACCTACGCGTCGGTAATCAACGCCCCTGGTTCCAAGAAGAAGAGGAAGGCGGCCGCCGAGGTCCAACATCCGGAGGCTCCACGTCCCAAAACCCCACGCCGCCAAGAAATGACCATCCAACAACAAGATGCCGCCGGCGGGACGCTTCGGGAGTTCGAGCGTTCGTTCATGTCCGACCAAGACGACGAGACGTTGCCCCCCGGAGTAGTGGACGACGGCAGCGTGGATCCAGGCGGGTTTTTCACCGACATGCTTCCAGAATTAGGACCGACGCTCCAGGGAAATACTAAGGCGGCCGAGCATGGCAGCGACTGTACATTGGAGGAGTCCTTAGCCGGCGAACATGGCGACGTTCACCAAGGCGTCGAGACGGTGGAGGAGGATGACGGCAGCTTCCAATGCACGTGGGAGGAGCTGTTCGGCGACGACATGGAAGTGGCATGCCCTGCCCCGCCGACGGCGTCGTTGCACGTGAGGACCGAGTGTCCGTGTGTGTGAAGGAAAGTGCGGAATTTGCACCCGAGTATGCGTGTATGTCTTGTTGACTGCACATTGTTGATGAACAAGCCATGCATATATGTGCAGCAGATTAAGTAATTGATATTCTTTTATCATATATTCATATTAGACTACGTAATGATTAGTGATACAATTCCTCTGTTCCTAAGCGTGAAATAAATACTTGACGAATCAAAAACAAAATCCTGTCTGATGAGATCGGTGCATGTACTTTGCTGCAAGAACACCTAGCTCTAAAGCATTATGTTCATCGAAAAGTGTAAGCATTCCTTTTTTCTGTGAACAGCCTAATCCCAGCCATTTCCATTAGTCCTCATAAAGGATATACATCTGCCCAGCATACAAAGGTATCGAGGAAATGAGAACGGGAAGAAATGGGTTTAAAGCACTAACAAGAAACCCACCGTGCATTGACGGCGTCAACGCATGCACTATGGTGCAAAAACCTGATGGCACCTAACCACTAGCCTAACAAGTTCAAAAGAGCCAACATCTAGCAATTCAGACGCAAACTAACAATATATGACCGCTAAAACGCCCATGAAGGCAACAATGGAAGTTCGATGTAGCAGTGTGAACATCTTGAGCAGCAGCACAAATCATAATCAGTAAATAACATTGTCTCAAAGCATCGCCACCCAATGTTTCAAAGGCCTCAACTTTCCCATCTTTCTTAAGACTCGCCCATCTTTCTTCGTGACATATAATGTTCCATCCATTATCTTAGCCTGATCTTTTCGAACCCTAGCCTGGAAGCCAGCAGCATACAATGCGGGTGGTCCAATTGTTGGTCCGCTGACCACATCCCTACCACTCCGGTCTCCCGAGAATATTGATCCATCCTCCCTATTTGCGCTGGTAAAAGAACTTTATTCCAAAGGTATAGGGTTACAATCACGAGGCAGGAGGTCCTCAACACACGGTGGACCTCGACCCAGCCTTACAACAGTAGTACTCTCTGTACGACT
>NW_025258967.1:0-1744 GCF_018294505.1 Triticum aestivum
CTCTACCCGGCCGGAGTGTATGTAGAGAGAACCCTTTGGGTTTGGGCGATCTCGAGGTGGAGGGGCGCAAGGGAGTTAACGGAGTTCTTCCTTGCGGCCGGCTTCCGCCACCTCCCCCGCAGCTCTCCTCGGATGTACCATGTTGAGGAGGTCAACCACAACGGCGTTGTGTTTGGGCTCCTCGCCACGTTCACTAACCCTTTCGATGCTTTCCATCTCCTCGGGCGAGCGTATTGGGTTGGTTGTGAGTTCATAGCTTTCACCACCTATAATATCTTCACCGACTTCCAGAGCATCTTCCCCAACAATGACGTTATGCACACGCTCCCATACCCCATCAACACGGGGAGGAGTGAAGGGCGGCGCCCGGAGGAGCGAGGTGGCGTTGTTCCCCCGGAGGAGGAGGAGAAGAAGAGCCCGAAGAAGAACCCGCGTTTGGTGCCCCCCGATCTATCTAGCTTATCGTATTAGTTTTTTTTAAGTAGTAATCGTTATGCTACTATTATTAAGTTGTATTAGTATTTTAAGTTGTAAGGCTATCATGGAGTTGTAAGGCTATCGTGGAACTATGGGTTGGAATCGTTATGCTACTATATATATTGTGTGTTTCGTGCTATTATTTGAAGATTGCTATGGGTTTTTCTTGCTTATTATTTGTGTATTGCTATGGGTTGCTACGAGCCCGGGTTGCTACACCTCAATCTCACCACACACACCATCTTCAAAATATTGGCCAAACCATGGACATGCAACTAGGAGCCCCATGCAAACCCACTATGGACATGCAACTAGGAAATGCAAACTAATTTACTGCATGCAACTCATTTAGTTCATGGAACCGTAGAAATGCATGCAAACAATTAGCATTTGGTTTTATTGCATCAAAAAATGATCCATCACAAAATTTAGTGCAAGAAAAAGGCCAAAGTAAAAACAAGTAACATTTTATTTGCCGAAGTTAGAGGTGGGCTGGTGCCGCTACGCGGGTGGGCTGGTGCCCCTACGCGGGCGGGCTGGTCTCTATTTTGGGCATGGTTATTTTCTCAGGGCCCATTTTCTCACGGCCCAACATCTATTCGGCAGTCCAGTTTTTTTTACTAGAAACTGAATTTGGGTGTGTACTCTGTTAACTGAAGAACAAAAACAGAGGAAACAGAGCATGAACACTGAATAGGGCCCCTGAGAATATCATTACAATAATTCAAGCAAGTTTTGCTTCACACAAATTCAAGTTCATCTAACAAATGATCCCTGGCTAACTCAAACTACCGGGCACCGCTGAAACTAGCTGACTAACTAACTGAAACTATAACAAATTCTAGCGATTCATGAACATCAAGTAAAATAAACCCATAGCAATGACACAACCATAAAATGCTCCCGCCATCATATTTGCTTGCTGCTACAAATTGATCAGATGCTTTAGTTGCTTGCCGATTTTCTTCAATTCACACTTCAGTTCTGCATTGTGCATCATCGGATCGGCTCTGTCCGCCAAATTGGGGGCTTGTTCCACGGCAAGCCGCCCCCCAAAATTGAGCTCTTGGGTTGGGGTTGATCCCTCCAATTTCAACCTTTCAACATATTCATCGAGCCACTCAAAATGCCCACATTTCTTCAGAACCTGAAAACAGGGGGCCGGCGGCGCATGAATCCTAGATCCACCACCCAGATCCACCGCCCTAATTCGAGGAAAAAAGAACGAAATCGGGAGAAATTAGACCATAGAATTGGTCAAGAACAC
>NW_025258968.1:0-1744 GCF_018294505.1 Triticum aestivum
GTGATGCACGTGACGAAGAACCTTTGCGTGAACCTGCTAGGCTTCTTGGGCGTGTATGGGAAGACAAAAGATACACCTGAGGCACGAGAGGACCTGCAACGCTTGCACGAAAAAGAGGGCATGCCTCCGAAGCAGTATGAAGGTCCTGCCAGCTACGCTCTTATGAAAGAAGAGAAAGAAATATTCTTTCAATGCCTGCTCAGTATGAAGGTCCCGACTGGCTTCTCGTCGAATATAAAGGGAATAATAAATATGTCAGAGAAAAAGTTCCAGAACCTAAAGTCTCATGACTGCCACGTGATTATGACGCAACTGCTTCCGGTTGCATTGAGGGGGCTTCTACCGGAAAATGCCCGATTAGCCATTGTGAAGCTATGTGCATTCCTCAATGCAATATCTCAGAAGGTGATCGATCCAGAAATCGTACCAACGCTAAGGAGTGATGTGGCGCAATGTCTTGTCAGTTTCGAGCTGGTGTTCCCACCATCCTTCTTCAGTATCATGACGCACATCCTAGTTCATCTAGTCGACGAGATTGTCATTCTGGGGCCCGTATTTCTACACAATATGTACCCCTTTGAGAGGTTCATGGGAGTCCTAAAGAAATATGTTTGTAACCGCGCTAGGCCAGAAGGAAGCATCTCCATGGGCCATCAAATAGAGGATGTCATCGGGTTTTGTGTTGACTTCATTCCTGGCCTTAAGAAGATAGGTCTCCCTAAATCGTGGTATGAGGGGAGACTGACTGGAAAAGGCACGCTTGGAAGAGACTCAATAATATGCAGGGACGGATATTCTTGGTCTCAAGCACACTACACAGTTCTACAGAACTCTACCTTGGTGACCCCGTATGTCGATGAACACAAGAACAATCTGCGCTCCAAACACCCGGAGCAGTGCGACGACTGGATTACATGTGAACACATCAGGACTTTCAGCAGTTGGTTGGAAACACGTCTCAGAGGTTACAACACTGTTTGTGATGAGCTATACTTGTTGTCCAGGGTACCATCTTCGACTGTAATGATTTGGAAAGGATACGAGGTAAATGGGAATACATTTTACACGATTGACCAAGATGAAAAGAGCACCAACCAAAACAGCGGTGTCCGCTTTGATGCAGCAACCGACAAGGGAAATGACACATATTATGGTTACATAGTAGACATATGGGAACTTGACTACGGAGTAGATTTTAAGGTCCCTTTGTTTAAGTGCAAGTGGGTCAATCTGTCAGGAGGCGGGGTACAAGTAGACCCACAGTACGGAATGACAACAGTGGATCTGAAAAATCTTGGGTACACTGACGAACCGTTCGTCCTAGCCAATGATGTGGCACAGGTTATCTATGTGAAGGACATGTCTACCAGATCGAGGAAAAGAAAAGATAAGGAAGCGAATACATCATACAATGAGCCAAAGCGCCACATAGTTCTTTCAGGAAAAGGGACATCCTGGGAGTGGAGGGCAAGACAGACATGTCTGAAGAGTATGAAAAGTTCCATGAAATTCCCCCCTTCAAAGTCAAGGCTGACCCAAGCATCCTGATAAACGATGAAGATTATCCATGGTTACGGCGCAATAAGCAAACGACACAAGCGAAGAAAAAGTGAAGACTTTCTCCCACAACTATTATGAGGATACCATGCCAACTTTGTAACAGACGAGTATGATACCATTGTCCGTTTTGTACATGCACATGCTATGCCAACTTTTTCAGAGTTCATTTGAAAACTATGAATTT
>NW_025258969.1:0-1744 GCF_018294505.1 Triticum aestivum
CGAGCGTCGGGCACACGCCGTTCCCCTGTCGGGGGGGAAGACGACAGAGGAGGGGGGGCCAGGCGGGCTGGGCCGCCTCCTGGCTGGGCCGGCCTGCTGCTGCTGGGCTGCGCAGGGGAGGGGAGGCCCAGGTAAGCCCCTCCTTCTTTTATTTTTGTTTTCTAATTTTTCTGACATTTGTTTTGATTTAATAAATATATTAAATCATTTAATTTCCTTATGCCAATTTTTGCAGGAGCTAGATATATTATTCCAGAGCTCTTTTATAATTGGCATAATTTTTGGACCATATTTCATATATATAGAAATATTTTTCCAATGCGAATATTTATCGAATTAATCCAAATGGCCAAAATAAATATCCATGAGCTCCTAAAAATATTGTTTTGATTTTTATCTCTGTCCAATATTTTCAGAGGGCAACATGAGCATTTTCTTGGACCCTTTTGGAGAAATTTTTATTTGGGTCATTTTCAAAATGATTCTGAGGGTTCCACCAATCCTCATTTCAAATTTAAATGAAATTAAATATGATGCACAAATGGCTAGCTAGTCTAAGTCATACCAGACTAGGGATGTGACAACTCGCCCCCACTTGACAGAATCTCGTCTCGAGATTCAGGGGTCGACGGAAAGAAAGCGGGGTACTCCAGTCGAAGACGATCTTCTCGCTCCCAAGTAGCCTCTCTCTCGGAATGATGAGACCACTGAACTTTGAGAAACTTGATGTTCTGACGTCGGGTAACACGCTCTGCTTGATCAAGAATGCGAACCGGGTACTCTCGGTATGTGAGGTTATCTTGGAGATCGAGCGTTTCGTGGTCCACTCCACGGATAGGATCCGAGAAGCAACGCCTGAGTTGAGAGACGTGGAAGACATCATGAACTCGAGAAAGATGTGGGGGTAGTTCCAACTGGTAGGCAACCTCTCCTCGTTTAGCGAGAATACGAAAAGGACCAATGTAACGAGGAGCCAACTTGCCCTTGATACTGAAACGATGGGTACCCTTCAAAGGAGTAACCCGAAGGTAAGCTTGGTCGCCAATTTCATAAGTCATATCCTTATGATGACGATCGTACTGACTTTTCTAACGAGACTGGGCTGTTTTCAAATTCTCACGAATGATGCGAACTTGCTCTTCTGCCTCCTGGATCATATCCGGTCCAAAGAATTGTCTTTCACCGGTTCCTGACCAGTTCAAAGGTGTTCGACATCTTCGTCCATAGAGAACCTCAAAAGGAGCTTTCTTGAGGCTGGATTGGTAGCTATTGTCATAAGCAAACTCGGCGAAAGGAAGACATTTCTCCCAATCCATACCGAATGAGATAACGCAAGCTCTGAGCATGTCTTCGAGAATTTGATTGACCCGTTCCACCTGACCACTCGACTGAGGGTGGAAAGCGGTACTGAAGGAAAGATGGGTTCCCATGGCAGTTTGGAAGCTCTCCCAGAAATGAGAAGTGAAAAGACTGCCACGGTCTGAATTGATCTCTAGTGGAACACCATGAAGTGACACTATCCGAGAAATATATAAGTCAGCAAGCTGACTAGCAGTGATACTCTCTCGAACAGGAAGGAAGTGAGCCACTTTGGAAAGACGATCAATGACTACGAAGATAGCATTATTCCCTCTCTTGGTCCTGGGAAAGCCGGTGATGAAGTCCATACCAACTTTATCCCATTTCCATTCAGGAATAGCTAAAGGCTGAAGGGTGCCAGCAGGTCTTTGATGCTCTGCCTTAA
>NW_025258970.1:0-1744 GCF_018294505.1 Triticum aestivum
TACTCATTCATGCTTGTTTGTCATGCCTGCTACTGCTTAGAGTTGAGTCAGGTCTGATTCATCGGGGATGAATCAGAGGCGTGTGAACATGTCCTACTGTGTGTGAGCTAAGTGTGTGAACACGATTTGGTAAAGGTAGCGGTGAGAGGCCATGTAGGAGTACATGGTGGGTTGTCTCATTGCAGCCGTCTTCAGGAACTGAGTTCTGTGTTTGTGATCCATGACCAGTTACTACCACACATTGGGTTCCGGTAACTCGACCCCTCTCGACTTATTAATCATCATGATCTCTGTCCAGGAGTTGCAACTAGTTTCTGGTGTTTGTAGGTAGTGTTAGTAGTCTACCAAGTGGCACCCAGTACAGGTGGGCTTGGGAAAGACTAGGCACAATGGCACGGTGTACCAAGCGTACATCCACCCGTCGAGGTGGGCTTGGGAACCCTGCACACATCGTTTGGGGCCGTGAGCGACACCCCGGCCGGATCTCCTTGCGGATGGAACCCGAATAGGCGATAAACCTGGACTAGAGACTTGTTCGGTTAGTTAGGTCGTGGCCGACTCCCTCGCCCGGCTTCCGCTTGAAGGTTGCCGAGGTACATGACGTGTACAGGGCGATAGGTGGCGAAAGCATGTGTGAAGAAGTACACCCCTGTAGGGTTATCATTATCTATTCGAATAGCCGGATTCCTCGGATATGGAAACTTGGACCCCTTGCATAGTTCATAGACAAGTGAAAGTGGATACTCTAAAATACGCAAGATAAGCGTGAGTGCTATGGATGGCGTTCTCGTAGGGAGACGGGAGCGGTTCCATAGTGGTGTATTGGTTGGTGAATATGTGGACTCGTGTGCGCCACCTCAAAAGAGTTACTTGCAGTCGTAGTTCAGGTTAGCCACCGAGTCAAAGCTGGCTTGCTGCAGTTAAACTCCACCACCCCCCTTTGTTGATAATGATGCATATGTAGATAGATCTGATGTAAGTCTTGCTGGGTACATTTGTACTCATGTTTGCCTATTTTATGTTTTTGCAGAGAGACTTCAGTCTCACTAGTAGTTCCGCTTGGACTTCGACGTTTAGCTTGTTACCTCAGCTACGATCTTGTGCCCTCGGCAGGATCTGGTAGATAGTCAGGCTTCTTAGCCTTTTTCATTTATAGATGTCTGTACTCAGACATGATAGCTTCCGCTTGTGCTTTGATTGTATGCTCTGAGTGTTGGGTCATGAGACCCATGATTGTAATATCTCGCTCCTCGGAGCCTATTGAATATAAATACTTGAGTTGTAGAGTCATGTTGTGATGCCATGTTGTGTTTGCACATATCGAGCATATTGTGTGTATGTTATTGAAATTCTTGGTATGTGTGGGATCTGACTATCTAGTTGTTTATCCTTAGTAGCCTCTCTTACCGGGAAATGTCTCCTAGTGTTTCCACTGAGCCATGGTAGCTTGCCACTGCTCCGGAACACTTAGGCTGGCCGGCATGTGTCCTTCTTCGTTCCTGTGTCTGTCCCTTCGAGGAAATGTCATGCGATGAATACCGGAGTCCTGTTAGCCCGCTACAGCCCGGTTCATCGGAGTCCTGCTAGCCTAGTGCTACAGCCTGGATTCACTCGCTGATGATCGACACGTTCGATGTTGGGTCATGGGTGCCTGTCCCTGTAAGTTTGTGCCACTTTGGGTTTACGACTAGCCATGTCAGCCCGGGCTCCTTATCATATGGATGCTAGCGACACCATCATATAC
>NW_025258971.1:0-1744 GCF_018294505.1 Triticum aestivum
CCCACACCATAGTCCACCCTACCGGAGCCGCTCCACAAACACCCTACTCGATGGTTCTAGATCTCCTTACCGGACCCCGACAGCCAGCGCAGCGTCATCACCCTCGACGTTTCTAACCTGATTCCCACCATATGGAGAGATGCCAAGCACCCGCCACGGCCTAGGTACTTGTCACCTTTAAACCCATCCAGCATCACCTGCCCGATGCACTTCAAATATACTAACTGGTCGCTGTTACCTGTTATGCAGCTGGCAAAAACTACAAGGACGATGTTTCTTCTGGATCTAACAGCTTGGCCAACCAAGATCCTGGACTGAGGCATTGCTATGATCTTGTAAGCGCGTCTCTCTCTCTCTCTCTCTTGTATTGTTCTGTGCCTGCCAGCGTGCTTTGCTAGGATTTTCGATCAGTAATCCCTTTGTGCAGACAATGATTTCTACTACTGGCTGCTAAATTAGATATGTAGATGTCATACATGATACTACCTCGTACCTCCATTCCTAAATATAAGTCTTTCTAGAGATTCCACTATAGGCTACATACGGAGCAAAATGAGTGAATCTACACTCGAAAATGCATCTATATACATCTGCATGTGGTCCATACTGGAATATGTACAAAGACATATATTTAGGAACAGGGGCAGTACATTACACAAAATCGTAGGTGGCATGTAGGAATTCCAGTGCACTACATTAGGCTCCCTTAGAGTGCCTGCTAGTCCAGCATACAGAGTCATGGCTAGTTTATGGTACGCACACAATCGTTAATTGGTGGTTTAAATATGCGCAAGGGATATGCAATGTAGTATCATGTAGAGATGTCTGAAATTAGCCGTGTCAACTTGCAGATAGGGTTACACAATGAAAAAGTACAAGATGTAGGTGGCAATTTCATGGAACATCGCAAAAAAGGAGAGGCAGCGGTGAGCCTATACAGTGTGCTATGGTACGTCACTCCTCCATTGCAATCATCATGACATGTTATTTGTATGCCAGTTCTATTAGCCAAGTTTCTTAGGGACAGTTATTACGAGTTATCCTAAGAAAATAAGCACTTGTGAATATAAGCTCCATGTAATGAGCCAACCAGTTCTTTTCATTGCGTTTTCAGCTTATCTTTGGTATGATCAGTGGAAAGTCTAGATTGCATTATATTTTTTTCATTTTGCTGCCCATATGGAAATTAATTTGACTTGCAAACATCACAAATTGAACCCAGTGCAGTAATTAATATGATAGGAAAATAGACCATCACTATTTGCTCAAAATGCAAATACAAAGATACCATCTACTTGGCACAATCTACTTTGGTCAATGTTTTCCATAGAGATCCCATTGCCTAATTTAAACGAAGAACGCATGACCCACATTTAAATGAAGAACAATTATTTATTGAAATTCGATGGTCCAAGCGGCTGGTTGTTATCGTATAGCAGCACCACCTGAAAGCATCATATAGCAGCAGCAGCAACAGCTCATAGCAACTCATCATACAACAGCAGCAGTCTGCAATTCATCATATACCAGTAGCAGCTCATAGCAATCCATCATATAGCAGCAGGAGGAGCAGCTCATAGCAATTCATCATATAGCAGCAGAGGAGCAGCTCATAGCAATTCATCATATAGCAGCAGCAGGAGCAGCTTGTAGCAACTCATCATATAGCAGCAGCAGCAGCAGCTCATAGAAATTCATCATATAGCAGCAGCAGCTCATAGCAACTCATCATACAGCAGCAGCA
>NW_025258972.1:0-1744 GCF_018294505.1 Triticum aestivum
TTGAAACGGTACGCAATGACGACAATAATTTTTTTCGTAATTAAGCACGACTTCAACTATTTTAACGTGTATTTTTCATCTTTTCCAATTCGACTAGCTTATCCCATGCTATGCAAGACGCTATGTCTTGGAGAGGAGGGGTTTTGAAGACCATGAAAGTATGGAAACCAAAAAATTCACTGAAGGACCCATCATGGTGTGGATTTTGAAGTAAAGTTGTACAATGCTGAGAGTGTAACCCATTTTGGTTGCAAAAATTGGGAAGCACTTTGCAAGATGTATGGTTTTGATGAGGGTATGCTTGTCACCATGGATCTTGGTGATCCTACAATCCAGCAAGACAATATGGACATTTGGGTCCTTGTGGATACACTTCCAATTCTTCCCCCATGTGAGCTTCTCAAACATAGTTATTAAGTAATTTATATTGTTTATTTCAAAATAGTTGACAGCTTATTTCCATTGACAGCTTATTTTTATTCTTCAAAGAATGTGCGGAAGATGGTAGACAAAACCCACTACACCGATGGCTCCAAATTAACTTATAAGGAGAAAAATCATCTGATCTCATTTTGTACTGATCTTGAGAATTACAATATCTACAATCGAACTCCTCAATATTATGGTCAATACGTGCCACTAGTGCACATGTTGAACTACGGTAACTACCATGGAGATACCCTGGTAAGATTTGTTACTATTACGACATCCGTGCATCTTTTTGCATACTTCTAAAACTAGTACATCATTGCTAACTACAAAGTTATTACTATATTTTTCAACAGATAATCCCGAATGATTGTGTGCCTCATCTGATGTATATGAACGGTCGCCTTGATGTTTTGAACATACAACCAGGTCGTCCTACCAATCTCAACTGTCCATACTGGATTTCTAAAAGAAGTGGAGACATGACAATCAAAGAATGGAAAAAATGTATGGACAGTCGTAAGTCGCTTCTTTGAAACAAAAGGAAGCGAAGCAAAAGAATTGGAGACAGGGTGATCTCCATTCTTCATAATGGAGAGTCAGGGTCTATATTGTTTTATGCTATTTTACCTTAAGGGTGTTTAGGTCCTACCTGATACTGATGATCATGTGCTAAGAACAATTATGTAGGATTGGGTTCGATGACTATGAGGATGATGATAGTATGACTTGTTATTAATAACGAGTAGAAGTTGTATGAAGATGCATGATTAGTAGGACTTGTTATTATATATGATGATGTATGATGCGAGCATGAGTTATTATATATCAGCGGGTGAAATGAACATAGCAGTAGCGTTGGTAAACCAAGGACGAAGATATAAGAGAGGACACTTCTCTCTATTATCTAGCTAATAACAACCTAAATTAACCCCCAAAACCCCAAAACCAGCCACTTAAAAAAAACCTCAGCTCTAGCCAGCTGCTGACGCGTGGAAGCCTTTTTGGTCCCGGTTTATGTCACCAAGCGGGACCAAAGGCCCCCTTGCCTGGGCTGCCCGCAGTGGCCACGTGGAGGCCCATCTGTCCAGGTTCGTGTAAGAACTGGGACTAAAGGGGGAGGGCACTAGTACCGACCTTTTTGTCTCAGTTCTTAAACCGGGACAAAAGGCCCTTACGAACCGGGACAAATGCCATGTTTTCTACTAGTGACAAGTGTGAACTACTCTGGAGATGGCTCCAACGGCTCTGGTACGGCCTGGCGATGCAGAGGGCTTTGGGGGTGGTGTTACGGCGGTGGGCGCTGGCCCTGGCG
>NW_025258973.1:0-1744 GCF_018294505.1 Triticum aestivum
AGCTCTCTCGAGGCCACCTTGCCGAGTGGAATGCTGTGTGTCGTCATATTGCTCAATCCAATCCACCAAAGTAGGAGTAGGGTTTTATGCTTATCAGCGGCCCGAACGTGGATAAAAACCACCAGAGTCTCGTCGTCGTGTTGCTTCATGGCCTCCGCTCTTTGTGCAACATGATCTCCCCCTTGTCGAACCACAAAGGGGCCCATGGCCCCATAGTTGATCATGTCCACCAACGACACCGGGACTCGCCAAGGTCGCTGCGTAAGAGGTCGGCGGAGGCGCGCCATGTGCCACATCCCTAGCGAGAGATGGTGGAGGGTGGAGCGAGTGCGAATGCGCTGGGGCATCTCCGGCGGTGTTGACGAGCTCGGTGATGCGTCCAAGCCAGGCTTCATAGCCAACATCAACCGGGTGGTAGCACAGTAGCTCACGCGCCAAGAGCAGCGCGGACTGCGCATTCGGCGGCCCGCGACGGCCGAGGGAGGAAGAGGTCGTAGTGGTGCGGCGAACCGGCTGCATAGAGGGGTGCGTGGAGGAGTCCTGGTGCTCATGGGCAGCGGGTTCGATGGTAGTAGCCGTGACCACGACAGAGTGGCGGCGTTTGCCGCGGCCTGCGGGCTCCATCTAAGCATCGCGAGCAGCCTGATGCTCGGCACACACGCGACAAGCATCAACCGTGGAGTTGCTGAAGCGAAAGTCTAAGAGGTGTGGAAGAATAGTGGCACACCCCTACCTGGCGTGCCAAATCTTGGAATCGGGGCTTCGGCGACCCAAGTGGGTCGAATTATGGGGTGCGCTCGATACTATCACCCTTCTCTCTTCTACTACCAACTACGGCGAGGGTATGATGAGTGCGGGCTTGCAAGAGTGGCTAAAGACACGACAGTTACCGAGGTTCAGGCCACCTTGCGGTGTTAAACACTAATCCTAATTGGTGGTTGGATTGCACTCGCAAGGAAGAATCGGAGTGCAAGGGCTGTGGGGGGTCGATGCTTTGCTACGATGGCACCTTGCCTCTTTTATACTTGCCTTGGTCCTCTTCCTGGAAAACATTGGCGGGAAGGGTTGCCACACAACGACAATTTAAAGGGGGACAAGGGCGTAGTCTATCCTGACAAAAGGTGGTCTTCGTCTACAAATCCACCTTCCATGACCCGCCAGTGGGCTCGGTGATGACCACCACCCTGCGCACTCGTCGTCTTAGTCCTCTTGCACCGATTTGAAAACATTTGGAGATTGCTTTGGGAACTGGTGGATGGCCTTCCTTCCTTAGCACAAAAGAAGAAATCCTCCTCATCCATGCCTGTCGGAGTAATGGGCCATGGGTAGGCTCACCCGAGTCCCTGGATTTATCAAGACTTTGGGCCAGCTCCGCCTAGCTGGCCCAGCTGACGGCTGCCAGAGGGCGGCCGATCCAAGTCTACGGCGCTCCGAGTGACCGGCTCCTGGCTTCCGCCCTCCAGAGAGGGTGGCAACGGGCAGGCGGCCACCTCATGACTACGGTGCGGCCGAGCCCCCATCGAGAGTACAAGTCGAAGCATGGCTATAGTGAAGCACGTCGCCTCCAACGCTTGAGATGGGCATGGCTACAATGCTCCGTACAGACGGAGATCTCCGCATGATGGAGCACCGTGCCGTATCTACCCTAACGTCACTCCGGGCAGGCAGAACCATGTTCCCCATGACGGCCTGTCAGTACGGCCAACCGGAGGCGGGCCCTATCGGGCAGTGACCCCAAGGAAGA
>NW_025258974.1:0-1744 GCF_018294505.1 Triticum aestivum
GGCAAGCCCTCTCCGTCATCCTCACCGGCATGCCACCTGAGATGATGCGAGTACTGGTGGCCATGGACACTCCCAAGGTCGCTTGGGAGATGATCGGAGACTCTCCGGATGGGAGCGCGTGTGCAAGGCCAAGGCGCAAGTGCGCCACCGGGAATTTGAAGGTCTCTTGGGAGATGATCAGGGACGGCGAGTCTATCGAGGATTTCGTGTTGCGTCTCACCTGCGTGGTAGCTGACCTGGAGTTGTATGGCAATCCAGTGACGGAGCACAAAGCCGTCCAGAAGTTCCTCCAGGTCGTGCCGCGCAAGTACCCTCGAGTCCCGCTACAACCTCAATGATGCCTCTTAGTCCGCCGGTCTCCTTCGTCTCACTGCAGAGGAATGGGCAGCGCCCCAGCAACATTTCTGGGGCGGCTCTTCCTCGGGCGGTGGCGGAAAAGGCAACTCGCCAAACAAGCCAAAACCGGGCCCTTTGATCCGCGCCCTGATCGGGGGCGCTCAACCCACTATGGGTGACTGGCCACTGTCACCTGCACTACATAAAGAGGTGGGGGTCGGCGGCTCGCATCACGAGGTTCGTCGCACAGCTGTACGCCCCACCTAATCCCCTACCGATCTAGGGTTAGTGCAGTGTTGATGGGAAGCGCCGCCACCACTTCGCCCACTACTCTCTGCCATCCTTCCAGTACGATTCCCTACCCTGTAGAGGGTTTTTGCTTTTTAGTGCTTGACCCGGGTGACCGGTGATGATGCACCCTTTTATTTCAGACTGGGTTTGTATTCAGGGCCGGATTGTCCCAATTTTTTTTTCGATTTTCCAGGCGCTTTTCATCGAACAATACTTTCGTACAATGGACGGCTAGTCAGCGAAGCGTGTAATATCATGGCGACTTATGGCGTTGAGTATTCCCTTGTCCGTGCAATTATTGCAGAAGATTGAGATTGTGTCTTCCTCGCGGCAGTCCCTTGGCCTGTTCTTAACCAGGAGGAATCTGGCCCAGTAATGATGTACTGTTTCATCGGGTTCTTGCCTGATTTTGGATAGATCGATTACGTTGGGGTGGGTGGGTGGAATTAAATCCGAAGCCTCACCCCATCTAAGGCTCAGAGGCCGAGGAATTTCTGAACTCGAATATTTGGATTCCTGGATGTTGTCTAATGAATCCAGCCCGTCGCCTGACTCTAAGTTCAAGTCTTGAGTGATATCCTCCCCTACGCGGGTATCCATCTTGGAGGGATCGGGAATCCGGACGTAGCGAGTCCTTAAGATAGATGAAGGGTCTCCGCACTGTCCCTCTACCACGGCAACATGATGGGTGACTTGGGGAGAGTTAATCTCTCTCAGATCGGTTTTAGGACCGATCTGGTCGTAATCCGTAGCGACTCCCAGGGCGGCGAAGCGATCCAAGAGCTCGTTTATGGAGGAAAGCTCCATTGGATCTAACTTCTCGGCGAGTTCCGATCTGACATGAAGATTGTTTTCGATGGCTCGAGAGGTCATCGTCGGCGCAGAAACCGAACAGGCGGTCATAAGAAAACCACCTAGCCGGAGGGTTTGGCCGACAACCAAAGCTCCCTTAGCAATGGTGCCGTCTTTAAAGACGGGGCGAGGCATCCTTCCCGATGGTGACGACACAAAGGAACTCTCAATGAAAGCACCAATGTCGGTGTCAAAAACGGCGGATCTCGGGTAGGGGGTCCCGAACTGTGCGTCTAGGCCGGATGGTAACAGGAGGCAAGGGACA
>NW_025258975.1:0-1744 GCF_018294505.1 Triticum aestivum
CGGGTCATGAGTGATGTGAGGGCTGCCATGGATTTCGGCTTTTCCTGTCCCAGGTGCCAGGCAAGCCACTCGTCGCGGATGTTATGCTTGAAGGCCGCGAGGGCCTCCGCATCCGGACAGTCGATGATTTGGTTTTTCTTGGTTAAGAACCATGTCCAGAATTGCCTGGCCGATTCGTCTGGCTGCTGAATTATGTGGCTTAGGTCATTAGCGTCTGGTGGTCGCACATAAGTGCCCTGGAAGTTATCGAGGAATGCGGCTTCCAGGTCCACCCAACTCCCAATTGACTCTGCTGGCAAGCTGTTGAGCCAATGCCGGGCTGGTACTTTAAGCTTGAGGGGGAGGTATTTGATGGCGTGAAGATCGTCACCGCGGGCCATGTGGATGTGAAGGAGATAGTCTTCAATCCAAACCGCGGGGTCTGTTGTGCCATCGTAGGATTCAATATTGATGGGTTTAAACCCTTCGGGGATTTGATGATCCATTACTTCCTCTGTGAAGCATAGTGGGTGTGCGACGCCTCTGTACTGGGCGATATCACGATGGAGCTCAAGGGAGCTTGGTCTATTTTGTTCGGCCCGGCCGGACTTACTGTGTCCGGCGCGACGATTGTCGTCACGTATCGTGGGACGCCCACGCGATCCATAGATCGATCTTGATTGTCTTGCCTTATCCTCCAATATATCTCGCAAGTCCGGAGTGTTCCCCTGTGGCCGTGTGCTTTTCGAGCGATGCCGGGGTACGGGTCTAGTGAAGGGCCTAGAGGCCACTCTGTCGCGACCACGGGGTGGTCGGTCAGCCGTATTGTCTCCTGGTGATGCGGGTTCATAAGCCTCCTCCTCTAATCGGGGGAGCAGCTTGCGTTTAGGGTAGCTTTTGGAGGGGCGTTCGAGCTCATGCTCTTCGGCTGCGAGGACTTCAGTCCATCTGTCGGCTAGCAGATCCTGATCAACTCTAAGCTGTTGCTGCTTTTTCTTGAGGCTATTCGTCGTGGCCATAAGCCTGCGTTTAAAATGCTCTTGTTCGACGGGATCCTCAGGCACGACGAATTCGTCATCGTCGAGGCTCGCTTCGTCTCCGGAGGGAGGCGTATAATCCTCTGCCTCCTCCCCTGCCGCTCCTTCATAAGGGCTGGCGTCTCCATCCTACTGCGCTGCATCTTGCTGGAGCGGGTTGTCTTCGGCACTGTCCGGTGTATTATTGTCTCCGGTGCCGGAGTCTTCATTCTTGTTGTGGCGGGATTTAGAGCGGCGCCGCTGACGCCGGCGCTTAGGCTGCTTTTTGGAGGGGCCATCCTCCTCTTTTCCTTTGCCATTCCCCTCTTTTGGGATATCCACCATGTATATGTCATACGATGAGGTGGCTGTCCAGTGCCCAGTGAGTGCTGGTTCTTGGTCGTCTCCGGCGTCGTCGTCCATACCAACGATGTCCTCGGAGTCGTAGTCTAGCATGTCGGTTAAATCATCGACAGCGGCTACCAAGTGGGTGGTGGGTGGGCTTTGAATTTCTTCGTCGTCCGCATCCCAACCGTCCTGACCGCAGTCCGGCCAGGGCTCTCCTAATAACGAGAGATATTTTAGCGAACTCAAGATGTCGCCGAAAGGTGAGTGTTGGAAGACGTCCGCTGTGGTGAACTCCATGATCGGCGCCCAATCGGATTCGATCAGGGCGGGCGCGGGAGGTTCAGAGTCCGGCGAGGAGTCTGGCACCTTGGAGTCACGAGCTTTATGAGGGACAAAATCAG
>NW_025258976.1:0-1744 GCF_018294505.1 Triticum aestivum
CTCCTCTATACAGAGCTGGCTTCGACCGCACTCCAACACCAACGGGCTCTCCAGTGGCTTCGGCCGCACCCCAGCACCAACGGGCTCTCCACTGGCTTCGGCCGCACTCCAGCACCGCGGGCTCTCCGCTGCCTTCGGCTGCACCCCAGCGCCGACGGGCTCTTCAGATTGGCTCTCTCCCCTCTTTAGAATTTATACCTCAAATTTCCAGCACCGGCCGTCCCCGCGTGCATAACTTTCTTCAGTGTCTTCAAATTGGCTCGCTCCCCTCTTTAGTAGGATTTATTATCTCAAATTGGCTCGCTCCCCTCTTTAGCAGCAGAACGCAGGCGTCCCACGGCGACGACGCAGGGGAGCTGCAGCAGCTGGTCCAGCGCGGGCAACACCGCCCTCGCGTGCCGCCGGCGCGCCGCGACACCTCGACCCAAGAGAGCACGCCGACCGCCTTATCATCCTCCGCCGCCACGCCTCGGCCCGCCAAGGCCAGCGCCGAGGCCGACAAAGGTGTGTCAGAAGGCCAAGGGCCTCGCCAAGCAGCGCGAAGACTTGCGGGCTAGGCTCGCCAATCGCAAGCGCGCCTGTTAGCTCGCCCTCGTGCCGGCAATCGGCGGCGTGTGCCCGGTGGTGGAGGCCAGCAATGGATAAACGGCGGCTGTGGCCCGTGATGACTGTTGAACCAGTTAAATAAGGATCGCGGATATAATTCTAACTACTGCAGGTCTCTTTTTGCAAAACTTAAATGTATATAGAGACCAACTAAAACAGGGACTGCGGGTTGATTTTTTATAAACCGAGGGACTTTTTTGCAAATCGCCAGCGACGACGTACGACCAGAAACCGTAGCTACTTTATTATATAATAAATAAAAAATATATATAATATATATACTAGCAAAAAAGCCCGTGCGTTGCAACGGGAGAAAAAAACACTCCTCTGCCCTATCTCTCCCTCTCGTGATGAGATCTCACATGTTGTCCGAAAGGAAATTTCATCAACCTACTTCGTTTCCAAATCAAGAGATCTTATTTTCCATCATCCTGAAAGAGGTTCAGAACTGATGATGTAGCATGTCGTTTTTTATCAAACAGATAAAAAGGTTTAGTTTAGAGATGATCATATATATAGCTTTGATTTGATGCATAGGTGGGTGTCAGCCTGATGGCCTTTCAGCAACTGGGAGGAATAAACGTGTTAGGCCTCTATACAAGCTATATCTTTTCATCAGCAGGTATTGTGCCATTTTATTTTAATGCCAAGAAGAACTTTCCATAATTGTTCTTCCCCTAAACTTCAGGGTTTTCTGGTAAACTTGGGACCACCTCGTTCAGGATAGGATATTATGGTCAATAACTGGAACTGGCTTACCGGCTGTATCAATTTCTATAACTATAATTATTTCAGATACCAATCACATTATTCGGGGCCCTTCTCGTGGATAGGTGTGGAAGGAGAACCCTTCTACTGGTATGGATACTCCAATACTGAGCTGATGCACCTAAACCAAAAAGAAAGCTTCATTTTTCTTTTATAATTTTTCTTTTAATTAGGTGTCTTCATCTGGCACATTTGTGGGCTGCTTTCTTACTGGGCTATCATTCTACTTTAAGGTAAGCGTAAACTTGTTTATTCTATCGGGCAGTCCAACTTAAATTCTGAACTGGAAATCATTTATTGATGGTAAGTTACTAACATAAGCCATTGGGAAATTTCCGGAAGAAACTTGTCACGGTATTTACAAGTTCTA
>NW_025258977.1:0-1744 GCF_018294505.1 Triticum aestivum
CATCCCATCTTCTCAAGTTCATGTTCTATTCCTTCCATGTTCAACCGGAGTACTGCCCGAATTCTTCCCCTCTCATCTTGTTTTAACCGGAGTGGTTTCGAATTCTATCTTGTCCATTAAACTCTTGATTCATGTCTTTGCAACCTTCAAGTTCTTGTAATGTTCCTTGTTCCTCTTTCTAACGGATTGTTTGCAATCTTGTTCATCTCCTTTGTATTCTTTCTTTCAATTTGTTCAACCTCTCAAGGTTCTTTGGTTTCACTCATTGGTCAAAGAAGCAACTTAGTTTTACCTATTCTCTTTCTCCTCCGTTTTCCCTCCGGTGCCATTCTAGATCTCGGGACGAGATCCTCTCGTAGTGGTGGAGTGTTGTAACGCCCCGAGACTGATGTGCCAGGTGTCGTTCAGTTATTCGTTGTTGTTGTCTTGTCATTGGCTTGCGTGTTGCATTTCATCATGTCATCATGCCATCATATCATTAATTTTTTTTTAAACCTCAACTAAATAATTTGTATGGATTTTTTCGATCCATTTAAATTGAGGGACTCACATGGTGACTTCTCTTTATAACATATCCTCCAATATTAGGGAGCTATATTAAATATTCCATTCTTTTGGAATTAACCAAAACACACTTGAAAAATCCCCACTCCCTTTCTACTTCAAGTTTGGTCCCCAAACTTTGCCAACATTTCTTTTCCCATTTATCGAGGCTCCTCCTAAATTCTCAACATTTTTGGACTCTTCTAAATCCTAGTACTAGTTCAAACCTATTGAATTAAATTCAAATGATTTTGAATTTAATCTTTCGATCATGCCCACTTCTATTTTTCCTGGATCGAGCTCATTTTTGTGAGTCCGGGAAAATTGTCTCCATGCGCAAATCCTTTCCCTAACCCTCTCTTTCTTTTTCTTCTCTTTAATTGTTTTCTGCTAAGAAAATATAAGAGAGAGAGAAGAGAGAGGTAAGCCCAGCCAGGCCTCTGGCCATTTCCTCTCCACCCAGGCCGGCCCACTAAACCCCTAAGGCCCAACTGCACCTAACCCTAGCGAACCGTTCTCTCGATTCCATCTCCCTCCTCTGCGCCCCATCTCTCCCTGCCCGATCCCCCACTCTCCCTCGAGCACCCGCGCCCGCATCCGTCGTCCGCCGCCGCCTGGCCCGTTCGTCCGCCTCCTCGCGCGACCACAGCGCCTCACCGGACCCGGGGAGCACCGCCGTCGCCTGCAGTCGCCGGCGCTCACAGCTCCTCGCCGGACCCGGTCCCGGTCCCCGTGCCCTCCTCCCTCGTTGCGCCGTCGCAGAGAGAGAGAGAGGAGCGCTGCGGCCTCGCCCTTCCTCCTCCGGCATCGAGCGCCCCCGCTCCACCTTGCCCTTCTCCTCGCCCTTCTCCTCGCCGCATCGCCCGATCCCCTCGCCTCCGCCCCTTCCTCCCCGCAGCGCCCGAACCCTCCTTTCGAGCACGCCTCTCATGGTGCCCGCATCAGCCGGCCCCCTTCCTCTCCTCCTCCATGGCGTCTCCCCTTCTCGGGCACCCCCGCGACCGCGCCCCTGCCGAACCCAGCGCCAGGCCCCCGCTCCTCCCTCCTCACGCGATCCCCTCTCCTGTTCCCCTCGCCGCCTCCTCCCTCCACTGGCGCCATCCATGCCCTGTCGCCCCTCCGGTCGCCGTGAGCAGGAGCGCCGCGCCCATCCGCCCTGCTGGTTTTGCTCAACTCCGGCGCCGCCGCAGCCAGAGCCCCG
>NW_025258978.1:0-1744 GCF_018294505.1 Triticum aestivum
AACAACAGCTATCAATCTAGCTTGGGTAAAGCCCCTTTTGAAGTTCTCTATGGACGACGGTGTCGAACACCCCTTAACTGGTCAGAGACCGGGGAAAGACAATTCTTTGGCCCGGATATGATTCAGGAAGCAGAAGAACAAGTTCGCATCGTTCGTGAAAAGTTGAAAACAGCCCAATCTCGTCAAAAGAGTCAATATGACCGAAAACATAAGGCTATGACTTTCGAGGTTGACGAGAAGGCTTATCTTCGGGTCACCCCTCTGAAGGGAACCCATCGTTTCGGTATCAAAGGCAAATTGGCTCCTCGTTACATTGGACCTTTTCGCATTCTCGCCAAACGAGGAGAAGTTGCCTACCAGTTGGAACTACCTCCGCATCTCTCCAGAGTCCACGATGTCTTCCACGTTTCTCAACTCAGGCGTTGCTTCTCGGATCCTATCCGTGAAGTGGACCACGAAACGCTTGATCTCCATGATAATCTTACATATCGAGAGTACCCCATTCGTATCCTCGATCAGGCCGAGCGTACCACTCGACGCCAGAACATCAAGTTCCTCAAAGTACAATGGTCGCACCATTCTGAGGATGAAGCAACTTGGGAAAGGGAGGATCGTCTTCGACTCGAGTACCCCACCTTCTTTCCGGAGGAACCCAAATCTCGGGACGAGATTGTTTTGAATGGGGGTGAGTTGTCACACCCTAGCTAGTCATGCATTAGAGTGTGTGCATCATGTTTAATATTCCATTTAACTTGAAATGGGGATTTGTGAAACCCTCTGAATCATTTTGAAAATAACCCAAATAAAAATTTCTCCAAGAAGGTCCAAGAAAATGCTCATGTTGCTCTCTGAAAATATTGGACAGAGATAAAAATCAAACCAATATTTTTAGTGGCTCATGGACATTTATTTTGGGCATTTGGAATTAATGCATAAATATTTGCATTGGAAATATATTTCTATATATATGAAATATGGTCCAAATATTATGCCATTTCTAAAGGAGCTCTGGAATAATATATCTAGCCCCTGCAAAAATTGGCATAAGTTAAATAAATGATTTAATATATTATTTAAATCAAAACAAATGTCAGAAATTAGAAAACAGAAAAAAATAAAAGGGAGAAGCTTACCTGGGCTCCTCCCTGTGCAGCCCATCCAGCTGGCCGGCCCAGCCAGCAGGCGGCCCAGCCCGTCTCCCTCCTCTGTCGTCTTCGTCCCGACAGAGGGAGGGGAGTGTGGCCGGCGCGCGCGCGCGCCACCGCGCCACGCCACCTCTCTCCCTGCTTGCCTGCCCTCCCCTCCTCGCTCGATGCCCCGGACGACGCCACGCCTCCCCCCTGCTCTCTCTCACTCTCCCCCGGCTCTCCCCTCCTCTCCCTCTGTGACGCCCGGATAATCTTGCTAAAATAATCCCACGCTAATCAAGCCACGTCATCCCGATTACCGATGCTAAACGTCCGTTAGTTCAAACCGCGTCAAATTAAAATTTAAAATAAAGACAAACGACAAAAGTTTTGAAATATTAAAACTAAATTGTTTGGGTTGTGTCAAATAATGCATAGGTAATTATGGTGGAGAAACCACATTTTTATAAAAGGTTTAAATGCACTTAAGTAATTAAAGTAGTAGGTAAAACAATTAAATAAATGCATTTTGGATTTTATAAAATACTATACTATTTTGTCCAGGGTTAAAACCTTTTGTGGCAGTAGTTATAATTGTAACTCTATTTTAGGTGTGG
>NW_025258979.1:0-936 GCF_018294505.1 Triticum aestivum
TGTCACGACCGGTTTTCCAATAAAAATATTTATTGAAAAGCCAATCTTTTAAGTCCAGTATGAGAGGAATCCTCTACACTGGCAGACAATTCTTGATACAATAAGCCAGTAGCATAAAATATATTACAGGGTCGAACTACGGTTGCTCAACCAAATTATTACAAGCACGCCAATAATCATACATAATGGCGGACAGAACACAGTGGTGTGGAGACATACTACTGACTCAAGGATAGGCTGGTGGTGGAAAAACACAGCGGGGAGAGAAATACAAGACTCTACGTCTGTCATCTCATCGAGCGTCGAGGAGAGGCTCGATGAATTTATTTGGTAGCGGAAGCGGATATAAAACAGTGGCCAAATCCAGGGTCGCACAAGACTGACTGGGACTCCTCTAAGTGTCGGGCTCGCTATCGAACTCTTCATCCATGAGATCGCCTTCGTCAACATCTGGCCAAATCAACAAGCCAGTGAGTACTTTGAAAGTACTCGCAAGACAGTTCGGACGTAAGGTATAACAAATGCATGCATGGATGCAACATGATTAATTCCTTAATGCACAATAAATAAAACTGGCATAACGGGTAAGTAAAAAGGGAAAACAGCGGTGGTCCGCCTAAAATTCCACAGAACATAAATAAGGACCGATCGGGTGTCTGAAGCGACGCCTCGAAAGGTGAACAAATAAAAATAAGGAAAATGATGCCACAGTCGGGCATCTTAGCGACACCACATAAAGGGCTTTTTTAAAAGAAATGCCACGGTCGGACGTCTGAGCGACATCGCAGAAAGGGCTTTAAAAGAAATGCCACAGTCGGACGTCTGAGCGACATCACATAAAGGGCTTTAAAAGAAATGCCACAGTCGGACGTCTGAGCGACATCACATAAAGGGCTTTAAAAGAAATGCCACAGTCGGACGTCTGAGCGACATCGC
>NW_025258979.1:946-1744 GCF_018294505.1 Triticum aestivum
AAGGGAAAACAGCGGTGGTCCGCCTAAAATTCCACAGAACATAAATAAGGACCGATCGGGTGTCTGAAGCGACGCCTCGAAAGGTGAACAAATAAAAATAAGGAAAATGATGCCACAGTCGGGCATCTTAGCGACACCACATAAAGGGCTTTTTTAAAAGAAATGCCACGGTCGGACGTCTGAGCGACATCACATAAAGGGCTTTAAAAGAAATGCCACAGTCGGACGTCTGAGCGACATCACATAAAGGGCTTTAAAAGAAATGCCACAGTCGGACGTCTGAGCAACATCGCAGAAAGGGATTTAAAAAAATGCCACAGTCGGACGTCTGAGCGACATCACATAAAGGGCTTTTATTCACAAGTAAATAATACTCATAATAAATATTCAATTCATGAAAACAAACGGGTTAGTCCATCCACCGGAGTGATCATTTAACCGGACTTAGCACTCATGCGATTCACCGGAGTCTCTGTCATCAAAGCTGACAATTGATTAGGATAAGAAGGAATCGAAACTTGACATGGAAGAGATGATTTGGAGGAATATATGACTCTGCAGAGTTTGTACAAAATTTTTCCCACAGTCAACGGATTTCCGTAGTCACGAAGGACTAGTTCCGTTTACGGTATTTCAGAAGAAAACACAGCTAACCGGTACACACCCATCCTACCTCTCGATGCTAGGAATCACCCTAGTCATCGTCCAAGAAAAACTTTTGAGACGGGGAGATCACAATCTCGAATAGCATGGGATCAAATTTATATACGCGCGCTCTAAGGGGTGCCCCCCTCTCGG
>NW_025258980.1:0-1744 GCF_018294505.1 Triticum aestivum
CGAAGATTTCCTCCGTCTTCGCTTGGGGAAGGAGGTGCTTATTGGAGATAAGACATGCTCCCCGTCGTCTTCATCCTCGGTCCATCCCGTATCTGGGACGCACACCGCAGCGGGCGGCGCCGAACAAAAGCTGTTCATGGCATCCCACGCAAGAGAGATTGAAGGCCATGGTGGAGAACGCGATGAAAAGAAAAGCTTTTGAGATGGAAACCAACCTGAACAGCAGATCTGTGAGTGACTCCGGTTCAAGATCCGTTGGCTCCATCGTGGGTACTGCGTTGGCCGGCGGGGGTGCGCGGTACTGCGTTGGCCGACCGGAGTGGTTCACGGCGATGAGGAGCGTCTTCCGGACGCGATTCAAAAATTGAAATCTGGATTGGCTCGGCGTGGATGGGGTAGCTGGGTCGTGGTGTAAATGATGGCAGTCGTGGGCGAGTACGAGTAGGTACGGGGCGTAGGCATGGTACATATGATTTGACTGTATTCATACCGTATATCCAGAAGAAAATTGGAAGAGGGATGATTGGATGGGGCCAGGTGGGCCACGCTCGCTCGCATCCAAATGAAACAGCGACGGCAGCGATTGGCGTTGCGCGCGCATACAGTTAGACATCGCCATACTCGTTGTACAAGGCATGGAAGCGAACGAAATCCGCAGCGTGGTGCAGCCGTCCGGCAATGTCGCGGATCACATCCGGCGCGAGGCCTTGCCACCGCCTCCGTCTCCGTGCCATGGCTATGGCAGCGGGATGGAGAAGGAGAATACTAGTAGATGGATTAGTCAATTCGTCCCAACGACTAAAACATCAATCATTATTCATTTATCGGACAGGACACTGAATTCTTTATCTCAATCCAACTAGTAGATGCATATGTATTTCCCTAGTATTTCGTGAACTTTCTTTTGAGTTGATCAACGCTTCAATCTCTTACCCTGGATGTATATGGTCCATGCAATCAACTCCCCGCATACACCTGCTAACCATGAAAGTTGGATCATGGTCACGGGGGGATGCAGGATCCTGCCGCGTCAACGGCCACCGGGCCACGTGGGCGCTTCAGCACCGGCGCGGATAGGGCAGCAGCAGAGGCGGACGCTGGTCGTCAGTGGCAGGCCGCGGTGGTGGAGCTGACGTGGTCATGCCGGCACCTACTATTTCCATACTCACCATGGTCTGAATCACCAATAAGAGTAGGGGAGCAATGCTAGCCACCGAAACAATGTCGTCGCTGCAAGCCGCGGAGGGGGGCACCCACTAGCAACGCTACAAGGCTTTTGTACTCACCAATGCTGACACAGTGACGGTCTTGATGGGCGGCAACACTGGCGATGTGTGCACGACTGCGACTTTTGCAACATCGGCCCTGCTGCGGGTGGACGGCTAGAAGACCTGTTGTGTTGTGACGGTGAGGCGACGGCTTTGCCGAGCTGGCGATGTTGCGTGCACAACAGTTGTAACAACTGCGAGGTTGCGATGACGCCCAATGGCGCTGCGAAAACTACAACTCGAGTATTGCTTATGCAATAACAGGCGGCATGCTGCGATGGCGACGGTTCTGCTTCTGCAATTTGGGCGGCGTTGCAAACATGGGTGGTGGTGTTTAGGCAACAGCGGTGCTTCTACAATGGTCTATGTCACTTCTGCCGTTGTGAGGAGATATTGACCTGATCGAACGGCTGCGAGAGGGTGTATGGCACAGGCCAGGGGCTGATAACTCCTGATCGAACGACAGCAAGTTTTTT
>NW_025258981.1:0-1744 GCF_018294505.1 Triticum aestivum
CCTTAAGCTCATTCTTCCGGAATGTTATTAGCCCTACCCAGAGCGGCTTTGTATCAGGGAGACTTTATTACAGACAATGTACTAGTTGCTTATGAAAATTAGGCAAAGAGGGTATGTGTGCAGTTAAGTTGGATATTTCTGGAAAATATTTTGTTGAAGTTGGGCTTTGACGCCAATTGGATGCAAACGCTCATATACACGCGCATACACTCACCCCTATGAACGCACGCATGCACATTCTACCCCTATGCGCACCTCCGAAAGACTGAGCCGGCATATCATCTATCGCCGGAAATCCAAAAATAAATCCAGAAATAAATGCGAGCACCAGGATTTGAACCCTGGTGGGTCGGGGATACCACAGTCCCTCTAACCATCTAACCACAGGTTGGTTCACGGGTGGACATGATTATGAAGTGTGTATCTTCAGTGAAATATCATGTCCGCCTAAATTTTGAAATAACTGAGAGCTTCGAACCAACTAGAGGACTTCGTCAGGGTGATCCATTATCAACGTATTTTTTTCGATTATGCACTGAAGGTCTCAGTGCTCTTCTAAATCATGCTGAAGAAACATGTTTATTGGGGAGAGTTAAAGTTGCAAAGAAGCACCGGCTGTCACAAACTTGCTATTTGCAGAGGACTCTCTTATCCACATGAAAGCAAATGTAGAGAATGCTATTACGTTGAAGGATATACTTGACAAATATTGTGCAGCCTCAGGTCAGATGGTGAGTGGTGACAAATCCAGTATTTTCTTCAGCCCATGCACGGATATTGAGGTGAGGGTGCAGATTTGTAATACTCTAACTATCATGACTGAAGTCTAAATGATAAGTATCTGAGCTCAGTGGCGAAGGGAGGAATAATTTCTAGGTGTGGCGGAGTGTATGAACAAAAAAAAACATGTATAACTCAACTATGGAAGTGCTCACTAGAATACTAGATATATATTACTTGGTGTTCAACAAATGCAACCAGAATTGAAACTTAACTATGGGCACTCTAAATACCTCACTTAATGAAGATCACATGGATGCTTGATTGCCAATGTATCATCGATATTACCTTGACCGGCATACAGATGACCTATAAAACAAAAACACCATCCATAAATCATGAATTAGTAACAACTAGGATATAATGATGGAAACAACAGTATGCAAGTGAAGATTTAGAAAGAATACATACCCATAATAAGTATCTACTCCCATTAAATAGAACGTGGCAATGACATTCTTCTACCTTCATGTTGAAATTCTTTTTTCATTTTAGCAAGATCAAGTCCTTTAAATCTCTCTCTCTCTCTCTCTCTCTCTCTCTCTCTCTCTCTGTGTAGCACACCATTAAGTCATCAAGCCAACCATTGGACATCTTGCTGCGCAAATCGGTCTTGATGATCTCCATTGCTGAGAAGGCCCTTTCAACCGATGCCGTTGCCACTGGTAGAAGCAACCCCAACTCAATAAGGTGATAAACCAGAGGGAACATAATATTTCTTTCAAGTTCAAACATTTTTTGGCTAGGCTTGCAAGATCATAACAAACTCCAAAGTCATCATGTCTTCTCATATGGTTGATGAACAACCGGAGCTTGGTTTTTATACGCTTATAGTCATCATTGGAGAAATCTGCATCATAGATGTCTGTAACCTTAGCAACTTTGTCCAAATCAAACTTGGAAAATGAGTCTCTTGGGTCAAGACAAGCAAATCCGCAAAGCAGTTCTGAAGCCATGTCATTAA
>NW_025258982.1:0-1744 GCF_018294505.1 Triticum aestivum
TATCTAGTTGTTTATCTTTAGTAGCCTCTCTTACCGGGAAATGTCTCCTAGTGTTACCGCTGAGCCATGGTAGCTTGCTACTGCTCTGGAACACTTAGGCTGGCCGGCATGTGTCCTTCTTCGTTCCTGTGTCTGTCCCTTCGGGGAAATGTCACGCTTTGAGTACCGGAGTCCTGTTAGCCCGCTACAGCCCGGTTTACCGGAGTCCTGCTAGCCCAGTGCTACAGCCCGGACCCACTTGCTGATGACCGACACGTTCGAAGCTGGGTCATGGATGCCTGTCCCTGTAAGTCTGTGCCACTTTGGGTTTACGACTAGTCATGTCAGCCCGGGCTCTTTATCATATGGATGCTAGCGACACTATCATATACGTGAGCCAAAAGGCGCAAACGGTCCCGGGAAAAGGTAAGACGACACCCGTGGGGATATCGTGCGTGAGGCCACAAAGTGATATGAGGTGTTACCAGCTAGATCGATGTGACAGCGAGTCGGGGTCCTGACAGCGTTGGTATCAGAGCCGGACTGCCTGTAGGTTCTCTAAGCCAAACTCGTCGATGTTGAGTCTAGAAATTCTTTAGTTATATGTAGGGGAATTGTTTGTGGGTTGGAACGTAAGGCTCTTTTTACTCCTTATACCTTGTGACATTCTGATCTGAGTCAGTCCATTCTTCCACCGGGGGTTAAGGAATTAGGATCTGTTCTCTCTATCAGGATCACGTGTTACTAATCAGTAGTACCTTATAAGTTTGATGGATACAAGCCTAGTTCAGTTCTACTACCACATTATGTTGTTAGAATGGATTCAGAACTTGATATGATGATGTTGGGTGTGTACGAAATCTTTTGTCAAATGTCTCAAAAATCCTTTTTGAGCATTTACAGCTGTTATGCTGCCGAAATTTTGCTAGAAATTCTAATGCCTTTGCATTATAATTATGCTTTCAGATGGCCACTCGCGACCTCAATCAAGTGGTTCGCCTGACTCGATGCCTAGACATACCCGGCCATACTGCTAAGTTGGTCAGGGTAATGACTGAGGCTGGATACCGTTGGTATCCTGAGTACACGGTCGAAGAGCAATTCCGAGATTTTAATCAAAGCCAGTATCTCTGCACTGTCAGGATATTTCCATCTTATCCTGGATCCACTGAGCCTCTTCACTGCTCCTATGGACTCGGGGTTACTATCGAGATGGCTGTGCAGGATGCCGCCTACTCTATGATGACCATTATGCGAGTCAGATCTGGTCTATTTCGGGACTCTGATTTCCGGTATATGCCAGGATCACTTCCGGGAGCACAAGGATATCTCCAAGCTATCTATGCTGATTCTACTCAGGAGGATTCACGAACTCGCACCACTGCTGAGATGCTCGAGGATAAGGACCGTGAAAATCGGGCCTTAAGGTTAGAGCTCTTCAATACCCGTGCCGACCACTGGGCCACTTTGACTCGGTTCGCACCGGCGGTGCAAGCTGGATATTCAGATATGCGCGATCTCTATCCAGTGAGATCTGCTCTGCCGGACGTGATGGTTTGGCGTGATGTAGGAGGCATCACCCCACCTCGCGGTCCCCGTAGGCCACCGTTTGTTGGTCCAAGGCCTCATCCTAGCCCCTATGGTCCACAAGCTCCGCGAGATCGTCTGTTTCCGGATGAACATGTTGAGCTTCCAGGCTATGGAGGTGACTTCTACGAGGACTACTACGGATCGGTCTGAGTTAGTAGTAGTATCACTAGTTCGC
>NW_025258983.1:0-1744 GCF_018294505.1 Triticum aestivum
TTCAAATTTGAACTACATGCACATGCTCCAATGCATATCAATTGGTCGAAAAACCACATGTGTGTCCTTGGGTGCATCCTTAGGTCCCATGCAAGAGACGGAATGAATTTCAAACACCAGGGCAATGTTGATCTGCCGCCAAATGTGGAGATACCTGGTTTTTAAATTCTGGTAAAACCAAAACTCGTCTGAAATTCATTAAACTTGGCATGCTATCATGCAGCGGCATAAATATGACATGGTGGAAATTTTGTCCCATTTGGGACAGGTTTGGGTATAAACTTCTCACAAACCAGAGCTTCTCACAACAAGGATGATGGTTTCGATAGGGAACGTACCACCTTTGGGGACGGGACGATATCCGTTGCCTCTTATTGCTTTCAAAAAAATTCTAGTGTCAACATAGAACAACTGGAGTGTTGTGTTTAATATTGGAATTTTTCTGGGTTTGTTTGGCCTTTTTTATACATTAACTGGGTTTTCTAGGCATTTTATGTGCATAATTCAAATTTGAATTACAAGCACATGCTCCAATGCACTAAAGTTGGTTGAAAAATCACATCTGTGTCCTTGGGTGAATTTTTAGGTCCCATGCAAGAGATGGGAATGAAATTCAAACACCGTGGCACTTTTGATTGCCGGCAAAACGTTGAGATGCCTAGTTTCTAAATTCTAGTAAATCCAAAACTCGTCTGAAATTCATGAAACTTGGCATGCTATGATGGAGCGGCATCAACATGCCGTGGTAAAAAAATTTGTCCCATTTGGGGCAGGTTCGGGTATAAGCTTCTCACAAACCAGAGCTTCTCACAACAAGCATGATGATTTCGATATAGGGAACGTTCCACCTTTGGGGACGAAACGATATCCATTGCCTCTTATTGCTTTCAAACTTTTTCTCGTGTCAACATAGAACAACAGGGGTGTTGTGTCAATTTTTGGGATTTTTCGGGGTTCGTTTGGACATTTTATGCATTAACTGAGTTTTCAATGCATTTATGTGAATAATTCAAATTTGAACTAGATGCACATGCTCTAGTGCATATAAATTGGTTGAATAATTCAAATCTGTGTCCTTGGGTGCATGTTTAGGTCCCATGCAAGAAATGGGAATGAATTTCAAACACCAGGGCACCGTTGATTGCCGGCAAAACATTGAGATGTCTGGTTTTTAAATTCTAGTAAATCCAAAACTCGTCTGAAATTCATGAAACTTGGCATGCTATCATGGAGCGGCATAAACATGCCGGGGTAAAAAATTATCCCATTTGGGGCAGGTTTGGGTATATGCTTCTCACAAACCAGAGCTTCCCACAACAAGCCTGATGGTTTCGGTAGGGAACGTACGTCCCACCTATGGCGACGAAACGATATCCATTGCCACTTATTGCTTTCACAAATTTTCTCGTGTCAACATAGATAAACAGGAGTGTTGTGTCAATTCTTGGGATTTTTCGTGGTTCGTTTAGACATTTTATGCATTAACTGAGTTTTCTACGCATTTTATGTGCATAATTCAAATTTGAACTACATGCACATGCTCAATTGCATATCAATTGTTCGAAAAACCACATGTGTGTCCTTGGGTGGATCCTTAGGTCCCATGCAAGAGACGGAATGAATTTCAAACACCAGGGCAATGTTGATCTGCCGCCAAATGTTGAGATACCTGGTTTTTAAATTCTGGTAAAACCAAAACTCGTCTGAAATTCATTAAACTTGGCATGCTATCATGGAGCGGCAT
>NW_025258984.1:0-1744 GCF_018294505.1 Triticum aestivum
AATCGACCATGGAGGGCTTCTACATCAACACCATAGCCCTTCCGAGGAGTTGTGAGTAGTTTACCACAGACCTTCGGGTCCATAGTTATTAGCTAGATGGCTTCTTCTCTCTTTTTGTTGTATCTCAATACGATGTTCTCCCCCTCTCTTGTGGAGATCTATTCGATGTAATCTCTTTTTATGATGTTTTTGTCAAGATCCGATGAATTGTGGGTTTATGATCAAGTTTATCTATGAGAAATATTTGAATCTCCTCTGCTTTTATGTATGATTGAGTTATCTTTGCAAGTCTCTTCGAATTATCATTTTGGTTTGGCCTACTAGATTGATCTTTCTTGCCATGGGAGAAGTGCTTAGCTTTGGGTTCAATCTTGCGGTGTCCTTACCCAGTGACAGAAAGGGTTGCAAGGCACGCATTGTATTGTTGCCATCGAGGATAAAAAGATGGGGTTTATATCATATTGCATGAGTTTATCCCTCTACATCATGTCATCTTGCTTAAGGCCTTACTCTGTTCTTATGAACTTAATACTTTAGATGCAGGCAAGAGTCGGTCGATGTGTGGAGTAATAGTAGTAGATGCAGGCAGGAGTCGGTCTACTTGTTGCGGACGTGATGCCTATATACATGATCATGTCTAGATAATCTCATAATTATTCGCTTTTCTATCAATTGCTCGACAGTAATTTGTTCACCCACCGTAATACTTATGCTATCTCGAGAGAAGCCTCTAGTGAAACCTATGGCCCCCGGGTCTATCTCTTATCATATTTGCTCCCAATCTACTTTTATTTGCATCTTTACATTTTGCATCTATATTATAAAATACAAAAAATATATTTATCTTATCATATTATCTCTATCAGATCTCACTTTCGCAAGTGGTCGTGAAGGGATTGACAACCCCTTTATTGCATTGGTGGCAAGTTCTTGGTTTATTTGTGTAGGTGCGTGGGACTTTTGAGGAGCCTCCTACTGGATTGATACCTTGGTTCTCAAAAACTGAGGGAAATACTTACGCTACTATTGCCGCATCACCCTTTCCTCTTGAAGGAAAACCAACGCAAGCTCAAGACGTAGCAGTTGGCGCCCATGGTGTATGAACGGGGCTGACAGGTAGGGCGGTTGTGTCACGTCTGAGTGAAGTTACAAACTTGCCCCTATTGAAAATATTTGCCTACATCGATTTCGGGCGAGTCGAATTTGTTTTGCCACCCACCGTGTATGAATTGGGAATGGAGGGAGAAACAGAGGTCTTTCAGACGAGCTTGAATCAAATGTGTTTTGCCGCCCATGTTTGACGCCCATCGTGTCGGAATGGGCTCAGAGGCGGTCGTGTCACGTCTAATTGAAGTTACTAACCTACCCCTATTTAGAGTAGTGGAAATCGGGCCGATGGATTGTCCGTGTAATGGGTACACAGTAATTTCCATCTCCCAAACACTTGGCTTCGGGCAGCCGACGTGGGAGTGGACATTTTGCCGCTTGTTTCGAATTTTGGGACAATAAGCATCCACGTTTACCCTGGCAACTAAATTCGAATCCATTTTGTATTCCTATATGAATCTTTATAAATCATTCTATGTGTTTTTATATATCATCAAAAGGACGACTAAGATATATTCCACTGTCATATATGAATATGGTTTACAAATGCCGATACTCAAATTTGGAAGCTAGAATCCAGTTTAAGGTGAATTCGAATATTTGGAACACTTCATGTCCAACTCAAATGTCACACGCA
>NW_025258985.1:0-1744 GCF_018294505.1 Triticum aestivum
TACACCATGGTAGAAACAATCACTATACTCTTGTTCATAAGGATAAAAATATTACTTTGCTTCCTATGACTCCTGATTCCATTTTGAAAGATGATATTAATAGAGCTAATAAAGCAAAACAGGAGAAGAATAAGAGTGAAAATCAGATTGTGGCAAAAGAATTTGAGCAACAAATGAAGCCTAATAATAAACCATCTAGTGTTGCTTCTGAAATTAAATTGAAAAGTGCATGTTTATTTGCCACCAAATCTGATATTGATGAGCTAGATTTCAGCAAATCTGTTTGCTATGCTTTTGTGTGCAAAGAGGCATTATTTTCATTCGAGGACGTGCCTTCCTCTTTGCCTCCTGCTGTCACTAACATTTTGCAGGAGTTCGCTGATGTCTTTCCACAAGACGTGCCACCGGGATTACCGCCTATTCGAGGGATTGAGCATCAGATTGACTTAATTCCTGGTGCTTCACTGCCAAACCGTGCACCATACCGTACCAATCCAGAGGAGACGAAGGAGATTATGCGTCAAGTACAAGAGCTTCTCGACAAAGGTTATATATGCGAATCCCTTAGTCCTTGTGATGTTCCTATTATTCTAGTGCCGAAAAAGGATGGTACATCACATATGTGTGTTGATTGTAGAGGCATTAATAATATTACTATTCGTTATCGTCATCCTATTCCTAGGCTAGATGATATGCTTGATGAATTGAGTGGCTCTACAATATTCTCCAAAGTTGATTTGCGTAGTGGCTACCATCAAATTCGTATGAAATTGGGAGATGAATGGAAAACAGCATTTAAAACTAAGTTTGGATTATATGAGTGGTTAGTCATGCCTTTTGGGTTAACTAATGCACCTAGTACTTTCATGAGATTAATGAACGAAGTTTTACGTGCTTTCATTGGACGATTTGTGGTAGTTTACTTTGATGACATATTGATTTATAGCAGATCTTTGGAAGAACATTTGGAACATTTACGTGCTGTTTTTATTGCTCTACGTGATGCACGTTTGTTTGGTAACCTTGGGAAGTGCACCTTTTGCACCGACCGAGTATCTTTTCTTGGCTATGTTGTTACTCCACAGGGAATTGAAGGTTATAAAGCCAAGATTGAAGCTATTGAGAGTTGGCCGCAGCCCAAAATGGTCACACAAGTGAGGAGTTTTCTTGGCCTCGCTGGATTCTATAGGCGTTTTGTGAGAGATTTCAGCACCATTGCTGCACCTCTCAATGAGCTTACAAAGAAAGATGTGCCATTTCTTTGGGGTACCGCACAGGAAGAAGCCTTCACGGTATTGAAAGATAAGTTGACACATGCTCCTTTACTCCAACTTCCTGATTTTAATAAGACTTTTGAGCTTGAATGTGATGCTAGTGGAATTGGATTAGGAGGTGTGTTATTACAAGATGGCAAACCTGTTGCATACTTTTCTAAAAAATTGAGTGGGCCTAGTCTGAATTATTCTACTTATGATAAAGAATTATATGCTCTTGTTCGGACTTTAGAAACATGGCAACATTATTTATGGCCCAAAGAATTTGTTATACATTCTGATCATGAATCTTTGAAACATATTAAAAGTCAAGCTAAACTGAATCGTAGACATGCTAAATGGGTTGAATTCATTGAGACTTTCCCTTATGTCATTAAACACAAGAAGGGAAAAGAAAATGTTATTGCTGATGCATTGTCTCGTCGCTATACTATGCTTTCACAACTTGACTTCAAAATATTTGGTTTGGA